>NW_019525414.1:4937148-5049690 GCF_002814215.2 Seriola lalandi dorsalis | reverse complement strand
CCCCCCCCGAACAACCTCCCTGAGGCGATTAGATTGGTGAGCTCTTTAGCCTCTTTTAAATCCCTTTTAAAGACATATTTTTATGGATGTGCTATCTCAGGACTTGGGGTCTGAATCTAGTAATGTTTTAAATCTATTATTATATTAAGTCATCATCCTGTTTCTTGTCGATTCATTTAATTAATTTAGACTGTTTCATCTCATTTTTACTGAACCTCAGGGCCACTTTTCTCTCCCCCCCAATCTTGTTTTAAACTGTTTTTAAATGTTTTTATCATTCATTTTTTATTGTTTATCTAACACTTTGTACCTGTGCCTTGAAATGTGCTATATAAATAATTCTTATTTTTATTATGATTACTGTTATTATTAAATGTGCTCTATGTTCCCCTGCAGGAGCAGCCTGTGCTGTCGGCTGGGGTCAGACTAGAAGTCATAGAGCACAGGGACCAGGGCGCCACCAGGGGGCAGCAGCAGCCCTCATCTCTTCAAGGCCAGCCATCACCTTCTCTGTCCACACCTGGGGTGAAGAAGAGAGCAAGAGCAGAGTCCCCAGAGAGGGATATAGCAGAAGGCTGTTGATCTGGAGGAAGAGGAGAAACACAAACAGGGAGAGAGCAGGTGGAGGAGGAAGATCTGACCAGCGACATAACAGACAGAGGAGCCTCCACCGCACTGCTGCCCCCTCGGCAAGAGCTCCCTGCTCCCACCGCCACGCGACAACTCAGGGCCGCTTTCTACAGCTGCATGCATACTGGGAGCAAAAAACCAGTACAGCGGTGCAGTCACTGCACACTACCTTCCCTTTCCGCTCACCGCTCCTCCCACCCTGACCTTGACCTTGTTCACTACTCCCTGCTTTCACACTGGAAGTCACATCCCCCACCTGGCAGAGCTGAGCTAGCCCATGTGTGTTCAGACACCCAGAGGTGGCCATGGTAGACACAGATGGGCTGATTCAGCTCACATGGTAGACAAACTGCACACCTGTGACGTCAGAGTATGTTAGCATACAGTACTGTAGCATATAGCAAAGCTGTGGGTATAACACAAAACACAAACATGAATAGTCGCAGGGTTTTGATGAGCCTGGCTTCCCTCTCTGGCCAAAGAGTGCAGAGAGTAAGAGAAACCCATTCTGTATGTCTTCCATCCCTACAGTTCTCTATGAGCTGTCACTCCAGTTCAACCAAACGTTTCCTCACAGGCACAGTTGTTTCTATCAGTCAGCCAATAATGGGACGCCCAAGGAAAATTAAAACTTTCCTCTTCCTTTATCATTTACTTTCTCTCCTTGTTTTTCCAGTCACCTTTTTGAATTATTCTCTTTATTTATTTATTTTTTTTACAGTAACTATTCTACTATCTATAATTCATATCTTGGCTCTCAGTATATCTTATCACATCTCTGTATGCAACAGTAATGCAAAACACATGCATGACAAGCAGAGAGTTGCACATCAACAGTCCATTTGCATCTGTTGTCACAGCTGTGAATGTATGAATGCTGGCCCACCGACTTAGGAAGGATTATTTACAATAACTGTGGTTACTTTGCAAATCACTGAGTCACATTTGGCTTCAAATGTGATTCTCATCACTCACATTTAATCATTTGAACTTTTCATACTGTGTGTCAGTTACTGCATTTCTTCTTTCTGGCACATTTTGATCCGCCCAGAAGTATCATTTGTAGCATAACCAGAAGATTCACTGATATTTAATATATGTAAGTTACTCCAATAGAGGACAGACGCATTGCTCCAGTCTCACTGCTGCCCGGTGGTGTAGTGGTATCTAAGAAGTGGGTGGACTGTAGACTGATGCTTGGTTGAGAGCCTGGGATGTAAGCTGCTCTGTGACAAAGATGTGTTGCTGTGTACGTTTACACCCACCCTCCACTACACCACTGTGCTGCAGCTTCATCTCCAGGACATTCGGGTCTCTGAGCACACAGACAGATTGCGAATTGTTTCTACCTAATAAGCCCCACTAAATGATTTCATTGTCTTTTGGCATATTCAGCTAAAGTCAGCATGAGTACTGCAGGCGTATATGTACATGTAGGGCGACCTCTGGTGGTGTATTTATGTTAGTAGAGGTCTAGTATCCACTGCTTACTCTCTGCCCGTGCAGGATATACATTAAATATGCATCCACATAAATTAAGAACATGTATAATTTCCAGTCATAAGACCAGTTCAATGTTTTGGCTGCAGTTACCAAAATATTCATCCAAACTTTTCTTTCATGTTTATTTAAACATCTGTTTGCCCTCCATTTCATGTCTTACAGTACTTGCAAAAATCAACGCATCTCAAAATGCACAGAAATTCTTACACTGATGCATCTGCTTTTATCATGTAAAACTATAGAACTCAGCTAACAACGTACCACATATGTAAATAATCTAATGTACGTGCATGACATATTGTATTCCTGTTTCATCAGAAGGGCTTTTTAGGACCATCCTCACATGAGCCTTCAGAGTAAATCAACATAACCAGTCACATGTATGCATTATCAAGGCTTAACTGTACATACTGTATATTCAATATGCAGATATTATTATTATTATTGTTATTATTATTATTATTATTATTATTATTATAATTATTATTATTATCAAATTGCACAGTAACAACAAATGCTGACAGGAAGTAGAAGGGTTTTAGTCACAGGACACAAATATATACAAGGCCTCAGAAAGCATGTGTTTATATGTATTTTCCTCTCTTTTTAGAATGATGCACTGCAGTTATTTAGGACCACCATAAAGATTGCTTCCACTGACACCCATTCATTCTTGAAGGACCAGGTTTGAGATACATAACTTCTATTTGATGAAACACAGAGAGCACAGTACCTTCTTTCAATTAAAAAAAAAAAAATATATATATATCAGCTCCTCCTGTTTGCTTAATTTTTAATGCAAGAAATTTCTACAAAAGGTGAATTATCCTTTGGACGTCCAAAGCACAATTTTTTACAATTATCATTTCCTATTACGTTTCACTTGTCTAAATTCTGTATGCAATACAAAGTCTAGCATTGACGAGACACTAGCTGAGACTATCAAGGTATCTCCTCAGTTACGATGGGGTATAATTGCACTACTATCATTTATATGTCTGCTTTATGATGCAATAAATGCACTAAATGTTATGCTGTACCCACCTCCAATACTGAATAAGCTGTCTGGTGTAATGATGACATCAACGTTTCCTGTGGTTTCTGACAAGAGGACAAGATAAATGATATCCAACAGTGTCTGATGATGATGTGTACAGGGTGCATCTTTTGTCAATAGCACATTTGAAAGAGGGGGTGAATAAAAATAAAAAAAACAACATTTAAGTAACATTTCTGTGTTTGTTGTTTTTACTTCTCCTCAATTATTCATGATGTAACCAACAGAGGGCAGAAGTGGGACGTCTGTGCCTTCAGGTTGTACTGATGCTGTACACCAATCCTCATGTAAACCACAAATACCGGACAGTCATTTTTTTAAACTGCTATTTAAAAACAAACCAAACACATTTTTAGTTTTATACATATATACATACAAACTATAAAACTTTGTTTGCCATGATTTTGGTTGGTAGCGTAAATTGCACATACATGTTAAAGCTGGAGAAATGAAACGAAAACTAGCTGCATGGTTGGATACCATGAGACATACATGCAAAAGTATATGTCTTTTTAGGGTAGGGGATTTGTGTCCTCGTAAGTGATAACATAAACAGTATGAACAAACGTGTACTTTTATGTAGGGGGGTGACTGGGGATGGTTGTAACATTTTTCACATTTCTGTCTGTATCTTGGACCTAATTTAAGCCAGCGCGTTCAAAATGTAATACAAACTAGTTACATGTGTCTGCTGTTAAATGGTGTTGGTGTTATCTCTGCAACACAAACAGAAAATGTTTGGTTTAATCTCCAATTCACCCCATAGTCCGCTTTAGTTCTAACATATGAAATGTAACATCATAATATATATATATTCTATCCTATATCCTATATATTTTTTAACATAACTGGTGTGTGTGTGTGTGTGTGTGTGTGTGTGTGTGTGTGTGTGTGTTGTTGTTGTTACAGCTAACTCAGACTCTTGTTGCCATGAACTAGCTTAACTTACAGCTAACAGCTAAAACATTAGCACTGAAAACTAGCATGAAAAATATTTACATAGACTCACAATAAACATGACATAAGTTTGAAGAGTTTAACTACAAAGCACACAGTGCTATTACAAAAATAAATGAAGTGAGAAAAAATCAAAATAATTTTTTCCCCTCTGAAACAGTCTGTGTCTGTCACAGGGTGCTACTTTCTCTCATGTAGAATAAGGACTAAGTGGAGCAGGTATAGAGTGAATCAGGTTGACCCATGTTACGACCATCCCCAGTCTCCCCTACTTTCAACTTTGCTGTACTTTGTGGTTCCAGCCCCTATAGTTCCAATCAAGGTCAATCATAATGCTGTATCATATTACACTGCGGTCATATTATTGACCGCAGTGTAATTCTAACTTTGTGTAAACAGTTTATGGAAGACTCTTTCAAGTTTCAACATTACAATGCCCTCATACATCCAGGGCTATAATATCTCTCTAGAGATGTCATAACCCAACAACTGTGAGGACCTGCGACATATTCAGGATCTCTTTAATCAGTCCACATATGAGCGACAGTACATCAAGCTGTTCAAATCATCCACATGTGTTTTCACATAAGATGATGTCACGTCCACCCAGGCACACTCATGACAAATGTGTAAATTGCTGCTTCACATGTAAATCTAGACTATCTCCTGACATTCATTCTGGGTTACGACACCTGCTGATGACTTTGTGCCAGGAAAATAAGAAAGTCTCCCAGCTCTCGTTTCTAACAATCTGAGTGATAGTGACTCAGCTTTTGTATATTTTCCCGAGGCCTTGTGTAGACTGCTGTCCCCTGCCTCCTCCTCCTCCTCATCATCATCATCTTCTTCTTCTATCAGCCATATTGGAAGGTGTCACTTTATGCCTGTTGATTATTCACAGCCACCTGTCTCTCCCTGTCCCATCAGAGGAGCTCTGTGATGATTGCACGGACATTAATGTGTTCACTGCGGTTAGTTTAGAAGGGTTACAAAGAGTTCATAGTCTGCAACTTTTCTTGTTAACTGTTCCTGTCTTCCTGCACGCACTGCTGCACTCAAGTTTTATTCACTACCAATCAGTAGTGTAGCGCAAAGGTCTGGGCTTTATATGTGTGAAGCCGGAGTGAACATTCCTTCTTTTCTATATACACTTTAATTACTATGTGTGTTTTCACTATGATGTTTCAGAACAGTATAGAACATTGTTTCAGTAACACTGGTTCAGCTCCTCTTTATACCCTTTAGGCAAAAGTAGGACGCCATCTAACTCTGGCCACTCCGCTGAGGAGGGATTGATACATTCATCATGTGTCATGTTTGATGAAGTGAAGCCCAGTTTGGGGCAACATAGAAACAGCATTATACAACTTTATTAAGTTTAAGACATTCAGAATTGTTCAGGAACTATCATTAAACATTCATGAACTACCACGTCTTTCCTAATTGGTTCATATTAATGCGAAGCCTACTATAAAGCGCAAAAATGTTTATGAAACTGAAGTCATTAATCAGGGTGCTAACTATTATCATATCAGTTAACCAGCCATATTACATACCAATTAAATCTCTCTGCTTTTCTCTTTTAACAGCCTGATCACTTTTTTAAATGACATCACCTGTAGTTCAGCATCAGAGCAAACTGTTTAGAGATGGACTATTTTTGTCGATCCTACTGCCGGACACATTAAAAAAAAAGTGAGCAGTATCATTTTACAGCATTAACTTGGAAGACGTAAAATCACAAAATGCTCTTATTACAAAGAAATACTATGAATAAAGAGAGAAAGTGAACTTAGAATGCTGACAGCAACACAGAACATGTTGTCCTCGACCTGCAGACACACTACAGCCCCTCAAATACAGCCCCTCAAATCAGAGCTGTGTATGATGACAACAAGGCATATTGGGCTGTAAAGCACAGACAGGTCCCAGCATGGGGGATGAGTGATGTGGGCTGTTTGTGGACAAAGGCAAATTGCTTTGACCCACTGGGGCAAAAACTGCAGGGCAACAGTAAGCAAATTAGGCAGTGGGCTGCCAGACACAGGGGACAGCAGTTAATTGACTTTTATCTTTTAATTCTCCTTTTCCTAACAACGAGATGCCATTTCCATACAGAAATAACCTTCAGGGTGTGAAAGTCACTGTGTGGGTGTGTGTGTGTGTGTGTGTGTGTGTGTGTGTGTGTGTGTGTGTGTGTGTGTGTGTGTGTGTGTCTCCAGGGGTTTGACCAGCAGCACAAGTGAGAGAGGAGACCTCTGACTTGACCCTGTGGGCAGCTGATAGCTTGTCACCTATCAGGGGGCCTCACACCGTCCCACCACATGTCAGCATGGAGGCATTTCACTGAACCACACTGACACAGGTCAGACTGGCCTTTGATCAGCAGAGATTCACTGAAGCCTTCTTTAAATCTTACGTGTCTGTGGCTGTGGAGGGCTGACGGAGTCAAACATCACTGTTAAATACACAATCACACACTGAAGAGGTTCAGTGCTAACTCGTCTCAGTCGAGAGCTATTATTATTACCTTCCACATGCTTTGCTCTGATCCTGAGTCAGCGAATATCAGAGCGGCTGAAGGCAGGAGATCATATGGAAACAAAGGAAGCTGAGTTGTTTGGATTAAACTGACTTGACACTGTAGTGCAGATTAAAGTAAACTAATTAGTCCTCTGTGGATTGGTTTTTCGGTCCCATTGTACTCAGCCAGTGGTGTGCTATTGATCCAGTCAATGCAATCAATCAATTTGCAACAGGCCAAGTGACAGGAGCCACAGGTGACAAAGCAGAGGTCTGCAGTGACTGACTGCTGATCTCTGTATTTCATAAGCCCCAAAACACTTATAATAATTTATGGTGTTTGCTTAGTTTGCTGTGAAAAATAAATACAATTCTTCTTATTTATCCGTGCACAACATTCTGAGGAAAATCGAAACAAAAGAAATCCCAGTATATGCCAGTGATGTCCTATCATCCTTGACACTGATCTTGATCACTGAGAGCAGTAAAGAGATGTTAGAAAGCCTGTGGAATGGTGAGCTCCTATTGGCTGCTGCTCTCCTCTATAAAGAGCCGCAGTGGCAAATTCAATCAGATCAACTGCGGGCATACTGCGAGAACCAGACACCGGGACGCTCCACCTCACTGGGACCATTTCTGGGCTGTTCTGCTGCTTGTTTTTGACATTTTTTGCAACAACAACAACAACAACAAAAAAACTGGACAACTCTTCACATCATGAAGGAAAGGAGAAATACACAACCGCTGGTCGTGAGATGTAAACTGGTTCTTGTGGGAGACGTTCAATGCGGAAAAACGGCGATGTTGCAAGTCCTGGCGAAGGATTGTTATCCAGAGGTATGATCTGATGTGGCTCATGTTTATGGAAAATGAAATTGAAATTAATGCACGAAAAGTTGTTCTGTATTATGTTTATAATCGGAGTGTTAAGTTCTTATAAGATGATTCAATATGGCAGGAAGAAAATCGGTGCGTCTCATGCAGACAGTGACAGTTTGCATGCGCATTTCCCTAAGATTCCGTCCTTCTGGTTTATTTTCCTTTCATCGGCCGGTAATACTTTTAACTGCACTAGCTTTTTTTCATCGCATGATCAGTGAACGTGTATTTCATATGCATTTATGAATGCTTCATGTTATAGGCTATTGGCGCGTGCTGAATTTCTTCCTGCAGCTGCAGTGATTCAAATGATTGATCGATCCGAAATTCCATCAAATCGAGGGGAAATTTGATTTTTCCTGTGATTTGATTGAACGCTCAGTGCGTGATTTGCTGTTGCACTGATTAGCTGGATAAATTCCATTACCTGTAGCTGACTGACTGACTGACTGACTGACGCCTCCCCACTAATGGCACCATGTTGCTAATTGCTCCACAGACCTACGTGCCCACGGTATTTGAAAACTACACAGCCTGTCTGGAGCTGGAGGAGCAGCGAGTGGAGCTCAGTCTGTGGGACACTTCAGGTAAATGATCACCTTCGCTCTGTCTGTCTGGCCTATCATGGCCTGCCACTCTGTCTGCAGCACTGAAGGAGGCTGGGATATGAGGCTATGCGCTGTGAATGTAATGACCGTCTGTCTCGGCTGAAAGGAGAGCTGCGCCTGTGGATGTCTTTCTTACGATTCTCTCTTTCTTTTTTTTTTTCCTTTGGAGGGGAGGACAAGAAATTTAAAATGTACCAAGGAGATAACATGAAAGCCTTATTGGCATTGTTGTCAAACATTGTTGATGCAGGGCCACACAGAACCTGCACTTGTTGAGTCATATTTCAGATCTCTGAATCTTTATCACCTGATGCGTTTTTGTGTTCCAGGATAAAGGGTTGACAAATCCATGTGTACGTTTCTGTGTCTCACATGTTTCACTGGAAACTAGGCAGGAAGACAGTGATTATTCTGCTTCACTCGTTGTTATTGCTGACTCTGTGCATCATATGTTAATTTACACAAAGCGTGAAAAAGAGGGTCAATGTGTCAGTGTGGATCTCTGCGGGGATCTGCTGTTTAGTGTGATGACCTGAATACCGTGAACACGGGTCTGCGGCACCTGTTTGATTCCCCCCTCATGCTCACTGCACAACGGTGTTTCTCTCCGGCCCACGTCCTTGTGCGTCCACACTCGTGCTGGATGCCTCTGCAGCTTCACTAGGTCACCGTGGCTGCTGAGCAACCTGGCCCGTGGGTTAGTGCGTGTGTATGTGTTTATGCATGTGTGACTGTTGACAGAAAAATCCTTTATGTAACAGACCCACTTGTATGAGGCGATGCAGTATTTACTGTGTGTTTTCATACCCCCCTATTCCCCATTATCCAAAACGCGGTAATAGGAAAGTAGTGAGTGTAATTCTCTCCCCAGACCAAATCCCACTTTTTAATCCCAGACTGTGGACCTTTGGTCTGGCCAGCAGGAGTGGGCCTGGTGCCTGGGGATGATGGGCACACAGAGAGCCATCCTGTTGAAGGTTTTCTGGAGCAGACAGGCAGGAGGCCGCTCAGAAACTCTGGTGACCTGCATTCGCCTCCATATGCTGCCCTAGGTCACCCACTCAAACAGCATGATGCAGGGGATTAAGACTGAATAGGACCACAGGGCTGCCCTTCTGACTGACCCAATGAGTTTGAGATTCTTTCTTTCTTTCTTTCTTTCTTTCTTTCTTTCTTTCTTTCTTTCTTTCACTTGTATTTCCTTTCTCTTTTTTCAGCCTTTCTCGATCATTGTTTGAACTCTCTTCTTCCCTCTGTTGAACCCTTTCTTTGTCGCATCCTTGTTATCTATGCAAAATCCAAAATTGTGCCGCTTAGTTTCCAGCTAATTTGCACATGTCACCCATTGACACGAGGAACAATGAACAGACCCAATAACAAACACATACTGCACGAAGCGGTAGAAAACACAACAGAGTGCAACATATACTGTACAGTACACATGCATCACAGACAGCTGCAAATGAACAGATAAAACTGGCTACAGTGAGAGTGATTTATTTTTATTCACCACTGGCTTTAAAGACTTTTCACTCTCTTGTTCCACTGAGAGGAGAACTCACATCCCCCTCCCCTCATTTTTTTTTAATCCCATGTATCTCCTGTCAGCCTCCTGGTGATGGACGACAGGCACAGGGGCAATTTGTTGGTAACACTGTACAGTTTCCTCTTCTTCCTGTAATTTGCTCTAATTGCGTGGAGTTGCGCCGCTGCGGCCCCACCACACCGAGAGGGTCTCCTCATTATCCCGACTCCCCTTCATTGATTGGACTGACCTCATCGCCGGCTCCACATGGCAGGCAGCTCCTTCTCCCAGCTCCGCCATTGGATTTACAGACCAAAATCAATCCACCAGTTTTAATCAGCCTGGTCTGATCGGACATGCCGGGGGAAGAGGGGAAGAGGGGGAAGGCGAACACCGGCCAGTGTCTGTAACTCATGAATAGTGAATAATGAATCTCGTTATGGTGTTAGTGAGTAATTTATTTCAGGTTGAATGCGCTTGCTGATAAAGCCGTGGAGTTGTAGAGGATACTGTATATGAAATCATTTCTTATATGATACATAAATGAGATTGATTTGGAATCAACCCAAAATCCCTCTAAGCTGATGAAACAATCTGTATAATTGTTAAAGAGAGGCATTGTTAATGGCCATATATCAGTCATTTCTAATGGCCGCTCAGCTCAGAGTCATTTTAGTGATGTTTAAGGTTGAGGCTACAACTAATGATTATTTCCATTTTAGATTTATCAGGCCATCATTTTTATGTTTAATCGATTGTTTGCTCTATGAAATGTGAGGAAACAGTAAAAAGATGACATTTTCAAATTGCTTGTTTTGTCACAACATAGTTCTTCAGTAATGAGCAGCAGATCCTCACACCATACGTTTGGCATTTTTACATTATCAATGACTTAAATGATTAACAGACTGTCAAAACGGTTGTCGATTTAGTTTCTGTTGATTGACTAATGCTTCAGTTGACTGATAGTCTCAGCGCTTGCTTAGATTTTAATAAGGATAAAGTATAAGGCATCAAAGTGTATAGATTATTAAAGTGAAGTGAGACAGTTAAAATGTTCTCCTTTTAACTTTAACTCTTGTTGATTTTTACTTTTAATTTAATACACATCAAGGCTTTAGGTTCAATTTTTTTTGAAACAGTCTGTGGTTTGATCAGCTTCGGAATCCACAGAGTGATCAGCTTTGACAGTGTCAAGTTACAGAGTAAAGCTCGTTAGCAGTTCAGACGTGGTGATGCTCAGGAACAAAGAGCCATCCTCTCCCTCCCTGCAGGGGGCTTCAGCACTGATTCTGACTGGCTGTGGCATGTGAAACCAGGGAACAACTGTCTGACGCAATGTGGTTTGTTTTTTGGCCGGTCTGTAAAGTCCATAGTTATCAGCAGCAGCAGCAGCAGCAGCAGCAGCAGCAGCAGCAGCACAGCTCCCAGCCGGCTGAGTGTGGGTGGAGGGGCAGGGCTGCTCTCATCCCTAAATCTGTGAGTCATCCCATCACTGGATCATTAATCTGTCTGACCCCTGTATTCTCACTGTCGGGGAGGCGTGTGCTAATGATGAAGACAGGCTATGTCACTCACTTGATTTAGCGCACATGCACAGAAATACACTCTCACACTCACTCATGCACACACAGAAAAAGTGGATCCTCCCCTCCCCCACCTGTGAGCTCCGACACGAGGCCCCATCGTCTCGGCCTGTGAAGCCTACTTCTACTCTGGCCCAATTTCCACCTCAACTCTTTGCTCTGGGCAGCGCACCATCAAGACGGATGGAGTCGAGCTCAGCCGCATGGTTATGCTCTTTTCTTTTCCCTCCATTCGCCAGTTAGTGAGCCTCACTCTCCGTGTTTCATGCCTCAGAAACTCTCCATCTGTTGTAGAGACATGCTGTTGCGGAAAAAAAAAGAAGAAAGGAAACATTTGGGCCATGCTTTAGCGCTGCATGTGCATTGATCTGTCCATCCAAGGCATTCTCTGGGTTGTTGCAATGAAAAGAAGGAGGGAAAGAGACAGAGACTGGTAACCTGTGATATCAGACTGCAGGGGGTGAAGGATTAATGGCATAGGAGGGCTCTTTGTGATCCGTCCTCAGTAGGATACACTCCTGCTTTCCCTCCTCTCTTCCTCCTGGCTTTTTCTTGCCACAATAGAAACTGTTATTTCTTCCAGGATTAGAAACTGGGGCCTGGAGTGTGTGGAAAGTGCTGCCAAGGCGGTTACTGTATCCAAACAGCATGTCGAGGAGCTCTAAATACTAATATTTCACGTTCATATGATTTCTTGTTTATTTCCTTTAAGATGGGATAAATACGCCGAGTGATTCAAGCATCCTTTGTCCACAACAAGAGATAAAATCAATTTCAGGGGAGGGTTGAGTAAAAAAAAAGAAAAAAAAAAGAAACACCCTAGCTGTCCCCATCACCTCCCTCCTTCTTGGCAGGGTAACTAATTTGTCAGCTTTAATTGCAAAGGCTCTTGGACCCCCTGTACAGCTTCTGTTCAGCTTCCCATTGATTGCTGCATTTAGATCAGTGGCCATTTAATGCAGAATCACACCCAGGTTCCCGGCTGTGTGATAACCCCTTAGCAGGAGATTGAGAAGATTTATAGAGCGCCCCGCGTCTGACTCTGCTATAAGATACCTCAAAGACACCACACACACACACACACACACACACACACACACACACACACAGACTCATCATCTCAGTGGTGCTAATTGTTCTGATGTGAATGTGTGTCAATTTTCACAGTCAGCAAACGTGAAGTTGTCTCACAGATGAGAGTGTAGCTTTCCTGCTCTCGCCCTAAGTGTAGGTGGCGACGTCTGTTGAAAACACGGGCGTAGTAAATCATTTACTTTTAATCAGAATGTTTCAGTTGATTTACTATTAAAAAGGAGAACGGAGGTTGTTTTTTTTTTCCATTCCAGAAGCATAGAAATAGAGTTATAATACAAAAAGCATCTCCCTTTGTTCCTCTGCAGTGATGTTTACTTTCTTCAGGACACTGAGCCCTGAGGAATTTCATCACAGCTTGTCATTATTCCACTCACAGCGCCCGGCAGCTGGCAAATTCAGTTTTACCCTTTGATAATGCAGAAAATCATTAAGTATTCATGAAACTGATTTAAATGCGAACATGGATGTTGTGTTCATGTGCTTTTTTTTTTCATATGTTTTTCTTCTGATGCATTGTTTTCTACGCCTGTAAATCAATTAGGGTGGTTGTGTAATATCTAATGAGTGATTACACAGACTGCTTTTGTTATCAGTAGCTATAAGGGGAACACTGAATGCCTTTTGGGATTCACACGGAGCCTAAAGTAAACATGTTAATCCCATTGAGCTGCTCCTCTTCTGTTTCATTTCATCACAGATTGGGATCACCTCTGGCTGCTGCCAAATTTAAATAGTGAGCGTGTGTGTCATTAGGTGTGGTGCCGGCATGTGTGTTTGTGTGACGGATGTATGTCTGTGGTCCCCAACACTGAGGAATGTCCCCAACAGTAGGTGGGTGGGCAGTTTGCTGTGTAAAATGATTGATTGGCAGTTAAGGCGAGCCTTTATGGAGAGGTGGGAGGAATGCCTGATGTAGACGGTGGATTCCAAGGCTGTTGCTGTGGTAACAGAGGGACTGGAGGTATCAGCGCAGAGCAGAGGATTTTTGGGGGGGTGGGTGGCTTACTTAAGGATTCTGAGCATGAGTGGGAGCGTCTGCCTGCCCCGAGCCCCACCGTTCCACTTGCGTAATCTACTGCAAGAGGAGATCAATGAGGATTTAGTGCTCGATTGTCATCTTCTCTCCCTCTGAAATGCCAGTGGAGGATATAGGAGCAGGGAAAAGAGCAGTTTCAGGGACAGCAAAGTGAGGCTCAGCGGGAGAAGTGATGCCGATTCCACATAATCCCTGCAGCTGTATTCTCCTGCTCTGCCTCCATCACACTTTTTTTTTTTGCTCTGACCAACTGCCTGTTGTCACGGCGATCAATACCCGAAAACAATCTCCACTTAAAATGAATTGATTATTAGCTTGACTCATGAAGCCTTACAAATTTTACAATGCTAATTTAACCTGGACCGTTGCACTTTTGATATAATGTGGCGAAAGAGAAGTATGTTCAGTTCCCTGCAATATGAAAACATTTATATTATAAACATGTATAAACATTTAGGAGTAAAAAAAACATATAGAGAACTTTTTGACCTGCAAACTACAGAAATTAGTGTTTCATAGTTTCATGGTGAAGATGAGGAAAACGTTGAGGACCTTTGCCAGTATTTCAAAATGGTGGCCGCAAGATTTGTCTGAAACGTTTATCTCACAAATCAACAAGATTCAGCTTTGATAACTCATTCTCCACAACCCTATCCGTTTGAATTGTACATCTTTGTTGTCCTGGAAAAGTTCCTGTGGTCGACAGGGGGCTACATTAATGTCACTGATGGTACATGGAACTATTTATAATCAGAGATCAGTGTATTTTTTTTTTTTTTTAGAGTTTGTCTTTTATCCACATTGCCGATTGTCTCCTCTCTGACTTCTAAGGTTCTCCATACTACGATAATGTGAGGCCCCTGTGCTACAGTGACTCAGATGCAGTTTTGCTGTGTTTTGACATCAGCCGCCCAGACACTGTGGACAGCAGTCTGAAGAAGGTAATGGCTTCTACACTCCACTGCCCATTGTGATTTCTATTTCCTTAGCGTTGGACATTACGCGGTATATTTACAGCCTATTATTTACTGATCCTCTCACACGATTGTCCGTTTGTTTCCGCAGTGGAAAACTGAGATCCTGGACTTCTGTCCCAGCACACGTATCCTGCTCATTGGCTGTAAGATTGACCTGCGCACAGATGTCTGCACGCTGATGGAGCTGTCCAATCAGAAGCAGACTCCCATCACCTACGAGCAGGTGAGAGACGATAAGTAACACATCAACAGCTTTTCAGAAATGTCAGTCAGTTGAAAGAATTAAAACACACTTAGATAGTACAGTTATTAAACATTTTCTTTCCAGAGTTCTATATTTTTGGTTTTATTTTATGTTCACAATAAGCAGAAGACCTTGTGACATTGATCTGTTTAGGCTTCGAGCATCACATCCCTCGCACGTCATTACACTTCAGCAGGAGTTGTCTTTGTCCTCTGACACGCTCAAGTATTTCCAAAATGATTTTAGGAATCTGACTCTTTAAATGAGGTTCAACAGGTTGCATTATGATTTCAATGCTGGATAATACTATATACGATGACATATGATGATCAAAGAATATAGTGAGTAACCTGTTAATGATGGCACGCTCCCCTCATTTTTAATTTTTACAACCATTTTATGAGCCTGTTAGGGTCGTTTCCTCCTGACCTTCACACCTCGTGGTGGCGCCGGTGCAAATAAAAAAAAAACAATGAGAATATGTGACAGGATGTTATGAACGCAACCCTTCATCACTCCGCTTATTGCAGGGCTCTGCTATGGCCAAGCAGCTGGGTGCAGAGACTTACCTGGAGTGCTCGGCGTTCACCTCGGAGAAGAGCATCCACAGTGTGTTCCGCACGGCAGCGATGGCGTGCATCAACAAGCTGCAGCCTCTCCCGAAGCCCAGCCCCACCCGCCGCCTCTCCAAAAGACTTCTCCACCTGCCCAGCAAGTCGGATTTGCTCTCCTCCACCTTCAAGAAGGAGAAGGCCAAGAGCTGCTCAGTCATGTGAGTGGAGACCTCTTGGGTTACAGTCCTCACATGCGACTCCCAGCCCCTGCCTCTTTGGTCTCGGGGAAGGGGGGGTGGGCATGATGGTTTTATCAGGGCTTCCTGCTGAATCCTTCCCTCACCCCCCCGGAAACCAAACACCGCTCAGAGGAGGTGGACACCACGCTGTCCACTTGCTCCTGAACCTTTTAGCGCACATCCATCTTTTCCCACTACTGTTTATCTTGCTTTCAAACAAACAATATCAGTCAAGGTTTGATCATCGAGCTATCATTTTTTCACCTGTAAACAGTATGCAACTACAATGGTGTTACATCTGTCTGATTTTACTATCTCTAGGCACATGTTGATTTTGTCCAAATTGGAAATGTGCAACGTGTGACGTTTAATCTTGTGATGTAAATGCCTCTCAGACAATTCAATGGATATTTTTCTAAGTACAAAAATAAATCTAGCATGAAACCGTCAGGAATTAGCAAAATCCTGTACATCCCTCTTAGTAAGGTGTGTGAGGTGTGAAATAGCTTGTCGCTGTTGTCCCCATTTAGGCTTGTCAAAGCACCGAGACGCAGAGGGAGCAGTGGGACAAACCACAGTGAGAGCTATTACATAGAGAGCTGCTCTTGTTGTCTCGGTGATGATGAGAGCAGGGATAAGAGCTGTGAGCGCAGGCTGCTGTGCAGACGACAGTCTAGACTATATCAACCTGCATGGATTGTTGATGCATGGTTGTGTAGCTCCGGACAGCGCTGCTCCACTGGCTTTCAGTGGACTAAATGGAGGAGGCTGAAGAGGCTCTGTGTGTGTACAAAATGACCTCAGAAATGAGGACACACAAAAAAAAAATAAAGGGAAGATTAGCTGTGCTTCCGGTGTCTCAGCCCTCAGAGTTGGAGTCTATTTTGAAAAACTATCTCAGTGATGGGACAGACACATTTTAACAGATGAGACCCTTGTTGTTGTTGTTGTGACCAGGAGCATAAACTCAAACGGCTCAACGCTGGTCTGCGGAGTGTTATTTATGTGGCTGGTTATCCATGCCAGTCAAAGTGTTATGAGGCATATTTAAAAAGCATAAGATAACGCCTACCTAATTCAGGCTCACTGCTAATGGGAGAATCTGGTTTGTAGTTTCAAAAATTCCTGGGAAGATTTGTAGCATTGCATTGTTGACAGTTTTTCAACAATTCTCAAATGGTATGCAGTTTTGAAAAATGCCTTTCATATCATTTTCCCAGAAGTCACTGAGATTTTTTGACTACTGTAATATGCCTGTGGATTTCTCTCATTTGCATTAATCCAATGTAGCACTCCCAACCTGACTATTCTTCCAAGATGACTCTAGTTTTTGTGTCATACCCTCTTGTTAATCTATTGACCTCCAATAAGCAGCACTTACTGTAGGTTACTATGACTAGGGAGCAAAAATTGGACCCTTTTCTGAGCTTAAATCTTTGGCTTCATGGTTATGTGTGTGTGCAGCCTTGATCTCTGTGCTTCTAACCATAAAGCAATAACGATTTAAGTGCTTGTGATGCAAGGTAACCAGTGTGGCAATAAAAACGCAGCTTTGTGATTACTGTCATGCTATAAGTGCTCCATGGACATCCACGTTATAGACTGAAACCACCTCTGCTGTACAAAGAGGCTGCTGATGTGTGTTTGCCCCTCCTCCTCCGTGTAAGTAGCCACTGGTGTATAAAATAACCAATGGTGACGTTGTGCTAGGAAAAAAGATCAGAGTTTGTGAATAATAGGAAGCAATGGTCTTTGAGTTGGAAATGCTAGACTTTGCTGTCAACTTCACATAATCATAATAATAAAAAATAAAAAAATAGCATTGAGGCAGCAGGACTTGCTTGAATTGCTTGTGTGAGTTAAAATTGGAAATGTACTTCGAAAGTCTCGCAATCATCTTGTAAAAAGGGCTAGTGTGTGTGTGGGGGGGGGGAAGGAAATGATGTGGGACTAAAGGAGAACAAGTAATCAAAATGCACAGGCTGGCCCTGTCCAAAGAAAGCTATTTTTCCATTCTTCTTCTTCTTTTTTTTTTTTTTTTTTTTTTTAGCATGATGTGAGTCCCAGTGTTGTTTTGGAAATATCTTCCTGAAAATGGTTGTAGCGTCTTTATGGAGCTGTGGACTGCCCCTGGTAGTCGGAGGAACTTAAAGTGGTGATTTGCACAAAGGCTTCCAGTTCATGTTCACACACCAAATTCCTCAGCATTGCCTAGCAACAATTCAGCGTAGGAAACACAGAGACTGGCTCTTGGGTTGGTTGTGTAGACAGAGACGGTTGGCTCACAAGCAGACATCCCCACATTCATTATTACAGCATCAGTTCTACGTTTATTACCAGGCTCGGTTCGAAAAGGAAAAAAACAAAACAAAAAAAAAAAAACATTTCTTGATATGTTTCTTTGGGTTTTGGGATGTGATGCCGGGCCTTGTGACGATGGGACTGACAGGCGGCTCACGGACCATGTCAGTTAATATGCAGCCTTTGTGTTGTAGTCAGTGTGTGGTACAATGGTGCAGTCAAACTCCTAAGCATGTCCTATTAAAGTTGTATGATTGTACATACCGTCTCTTGTTTTATAATCATTGTAAGATATCTTCAAAGATGTCACATGAAAATATTGTTGATGTGAGTATTTATTTGGTAGCTATTTTTGCCCCTTTTTTTTTTTTTTTTTTTGATCTACATGTACATTTGTTTAAGATCAATTTTGGAAATTTTACTTTTTTTTTTTTTTTCTTTTTTGTTTGTTTTGTTATTTTGTTTTTCTGCTGTGTTAAATAAAGCTTGCCCTGTCTGGCACCCTCAACTTGTTGTTCTCCTGTCATTTAAGCCTTAAATCACAAATGGAGTGTGTCTCTATTATTTCATGTTGTTCTCACAGTTTGACTCCATATTGCATTTAGCTTTTGTGATGCCTCTTACAGCAACATAACACTGACTGTCTCACATCTGTTGTTCTCTTACCTCCAGCCTTTACACATCATTATGACATATTGATTATGATTTATACTCTCATCAAACAGTTGCACTGGATCACTCAAAAAGTATGTTTCAAAAATATAAAAAACAGTTAAAACACCCTGATGCTCATTTAGTTCAGACCCTCCTGTCAGTTTCCTGCTCACATTCTCCTCAAAGTGTAGTAATGAAAGTGAACAGATGTCTCCAGCAGTGTATCACTTCAATAATCTCTGTAGGAAGCGAGGTGCTTATCTTTTTCACTCTATCAGTGCTAATAATTCCTTTAACAAGCTTTGTGTCACTGCATGCATGCAGAGCTTGTCTCATTAAGAATGGAGCAAATTTAAATCAGGATGGATGGGGGATTACTGTCATTTTCTATTACTTCAACCAGTAAGATCATAGTCCCTGATGATCAGCTGCTAGTCACGGACGGAGGAAAGAAAAACATATCAGAGTCAGATGTGTAACCGACAAATGATTAAAGTGATAATATGATATATAGATAGGAAGGTTTTGATATTCACTACTTACAAAACCATAGATAGATAGATAGATAGATAGATAGATAGCCCTTGGCACACATTCAATCTTACAGGTTGTTTGGAAATCTTTCACTGACACTTCTGAAGACGCCTGCGACTGCTGCTCTCATCTGTCTTCAAACACACCACATCTGGTCTCTGCCAGCTGCAGAGGCGTCGGAAACTGGCCTGATGCCACAGAGTGTGGCAGAGGTGCCAACAGCCCAATGAGGCTATGTGCCCTCACATTGCCTCTCCTTCCTGCTGCTGCTGCTGCTGCTGTAACTCAACTCTAACTAGTGCCTCTTGGCTCTAATGACACTGTGCATGTAACAGTGACCAATTCATGACAAACATGTTAGCAAACAGTTGCTTACTTACTCATCCAGCTGTTACGAAGCA
Source organism: Seriola lalandi dorsalis (assembly GCF_002814215.2). Classification (NCBI taxonomy): domain Eukaryota; kingdom Metazoa; phylum Chordata; class Actinopteri; order Carangiformes; family Carangidae; genus Seriola; species Seriola lalandi. The sequence continues at coordinate 5,030,387 of NW_019525414.1, read as the reverse complement.
ACATTATCATTCATTTGGAGTCGTGTCTCTGGTCGTCCTGTGAACGTAAGGCCAATGTTGAGTCTTCGTTTCACCCTCCACCAACTCAGAGAGGACCTGAGAGGAAGTGCGGAGCTGGGTGACAATTTTCTGAGTTCATCACGAAGAGTAACTCTAAGAGTTTTGTTTCATGGAAATGTGAATGGTCCTGGATCAGACAGGGAACCAACCTTCCAACCACACTTCGCTTGGTATTCATATGGTTTCTTGTCAGATGACTCTGAGAGAAGCTGTCCATTGGTGTGACATCAAATTATGTGACGAGGCAAACTTCTGTCTCAGGATAAACAACGTGGTTGTGCTGGTGTTGAACACCTGAACTGTTACAGGTAAAAACAGATCTCAGATTTGCTACAACACTGTCTCTGTTGAAATGAAACCGTACATTCAGAAGCTGGTGCGAGGACGTTGAACCTGAGCTGAGAGCAGAACTCGTTCAGAAAATCTCTTGCTGCTTTTTGCTAAAAACACTCGGCTGCTAAAAACAAAATTAGTCATGGGTGAGCTGAATGCTGGGACACCTGAGGTAGAGGCTGACATTGTACACATGCAGGCGCACACACTGGGTGTGAGGACATGTAAATGGGCCACATACGCTGCTAGTCATAGTAAATTAGGCCAACATCTGGACAGGCACAGAGAGTTCAATTGCCCACTCAGCTGTGGCTTGTACCTCGAGGGCTCGGTTAAGGAGAACTGGCATCATGGCACAGTCCAGTGAGCTTTCAGGATCAACCCTGCCATTTTGTTAAAACTTTGCCATACACAGCCAACTCAGAAAAGTTCTTTGTCTGCTACACAAACAGTGTGTCACTTTGACCAAGGATTACTGTGTCGCCCTGGACAAAAGCTGGAGAGGGAGGGCATTATACCCACACAAAGCCAATTTAATGGGCTGTAAAAACACAGTGGATTAATTCTGATTCACACGCATTTTCAGCTAATCAGAATATCAATTCACATCACAAAATTTAATTCTTAAGAGTGGTAACATCATCATCTTCCCGGTGATATTTAAATGGATTCATTAAAATCTAAATTGATGCTGGAAGATGCATCATCAGGCATTTTCCTATTCTTTGTAGTTTCCATGATTATATTCTACTTCAAATATATGTGTGACCAAAAAAAAAGAAGTAGCGATCCGACTGCTGAGTACAATGAGTCAGAGTTCAGGCCGGACTGGACTGGACTGCTTCTTGCATGTTTGGACGGTGTTGTACAAAGGGTGATCTGAGGGGAGTTATGTAGCGTTGAGCAGACAGCCCTCAGTGCTGTTGTGTAATATTAACATCACGTCCTGGGTCCTCAGATAACTCTCTGCAGGGACACAGCAACACAACGGCACACTCCAGAAGTAACCTGTCACTTGTTGTGTGCAGGCAGATTCAAATCTGCCTATTCGCTCAAAAACAGAAGAAAAAAAAGAAAAAGAAAACGCTGCTCATGAATGAATCGTGTGCATCCGTCTACCTGCACCTGTGCAGATATATACTGTATGCTGAGCTTTGATTACTGATGAGGTGTGATGTGGTGTTGAGTCCTGCAGTGTGTGCGCTCTCTCTCTCTCTCTCTCTTTTACAGACAAACAGACACCAGATTCTCTGCCTCTGCCGCAGTGCAGGGCAGGGCCAGAATATCCAAACCCATCAGTTTCCTATTCAACCAGTTTCACTCACAAAAGGGGCAGTATAACAGGATTTACCAGGACATGATCACCACATTCCTATTATGCCTTTTATCCTCACCGTTTCTATTCAAGCTCCTGCAAAAGGCTGGAACTAAAATCTAGATTTTTTTTTTTTTTTTTTAAATGATGCTCTTTTTCGGATGCAGAGTAAAATATTGGATTGAGGTTTTAGAGATGAGTGTCTGTGGATGGAAGACAAAATATCTCTCAACAATATATCATTACTTCACTTGTTGCTGACTTTGATAAAAAATGAATGTCACATCCTCTGGATCATTGTTTCACACACACACACACACACACACACAACAGTAACTGTCTACCTGAACAAATCTTTACTCTGCATCTTCAGGCTCAGTGAGGACTAAACACTGTGTTACAGCTCCTCCAACACCCCCACCTCTCTGTGTGTGACCCCTGACCCTAAACTCCCTCCTGTGGCTAAACCTACGGCTCCCCTAGCGCTCTCTCTTGACCTTGTGTTTCCCTGGCAGCACCACCAATGAGCTCAGTCAAATGTGAGCAATTGTTTAATGTTCCCTGTGGCCACGGTGGGAAAGCACAAGTTGTTCCTCTGACACTGACTGTTGTTTTTCAAAGGAATGGAGAAATTGTTGTGTTGTGTTGTGTTTAGGACACATCCTTATGCATTAACCGGGACGGGGCAGAAACGTGTCTCTGGCACCAGACGTGCAGGCTGGATGAGTAATCACCTGTTTGTTCTAATCCTAATACACTACTTGTGTGACTTAGCATAAAGTGCTCTGAAGCAAGTTTTTAGTGCCAGATGAAAGGTCTGGTGAAATACATCAGTGTTTATGTTTTATTTAGTAAATAGTTCCTTGCAAATAAATGATAGCCGATATAAAAAATGTCACCCATGTATTTTTAGAGTGTCTTTGTTTATTAGGTCGTGTTGGGGGCTGTGTTGCACAGAAGATGTTCCCCAATGAGTGCACCAATCTGAACCTTACATGCAAAACATAGACACACACAGACACACACATACACACACACACAACCACACACACACAAACATGCACATGCTCTCTGCCTTTCTTTGTGATCACTGGGCAACCGCACACAAAGGCCGAGGCGTGCTCTGCTGTGCACAATGTGACACTGTCTGAGTACAAGAGGGTAAGGAAGGAGGAGCGCACACACACACGCACACACACACACACACACACAGTGGATTTGGCTATGGGCAACGACCCGCGTGTGTTTGCACAAGCCAAAATAACATGGAGAGAAGCGGTACAGCGGCCATTAGCCCCGTCCCCTCGGATGCGCCAGTGGAGAAATAGCGGGGTCCGATGCTTTGTCCTTCATGCTGATTAAAATACTAGATTAGGTCAGCTGTGGCAGACTGAGTGTACAGCAGTGATAATTACTCCATAATTACACCATATTGTGTCTCTGCTGTGTTTCACCACCATCATTTTACTCTTTACTCCGCTGTCATGTGCATGAGCACCGCTTTAATTGTACACATCAAGACACTGAATCTAAATCTGGCAGCTTAAATTGCTGGATGAACCTGCTCTGTATCATCAGCAACCATTAAAAGGAGCAGTGCATTCCTCTAAAGAGAGTGTGTCTCCATCAGTGATCAGCTTGCATGCGTGTGCATGCATGTGTGCAACTGTTATCCTTAAGGTCCCTGCAGCTATGAGAGAAGTATTAGCAGTGGGGGGAAGGATGGGAGACAGACAAAAGGGAGGCCGAGGGTACTGCAGGCAGCACTCTGCTCATTTTTGTCTCAGCCACTCCTCTTTAGGGAACCATGGCTACAGGCGGGAGCATGTGCCTTTAGTGGTTTGAGGGAGTGTGAGGTGTGTGTTCAGCTTAGCCCTTGATGCACACAGGGCCCTCCCGCTGAGCAATAACTCTCTTGCTCTCGTGCTTGGGGGGTTGGGCAAAGTGAAATACGAAGATGGAGAGAGAGTAGAGCCTGGGGGGGAGGGTGAGAGAGGAGATGGGAGGACATCCTCTCTCACTCACTCACTCACTCACTCACTCACTCACTCACTCACTCACTCACTCACTCAATATCTTTTAGACTAAACTTCATGTCTATTTTACCTCAAAATGAAGTGGAGTGATGCTACATGCTTGTCCTGCTGCAGCAGCTACGGACGCTGAAGTGTTAAAAGAGGAGGGGTGGATCTAAGAGAAAACACTGAGCCAAGCAATGACATTGATCCTTAGTGACAAGGGAGCTGTTAAAGCACCGAGAATACACACACTAGAGGGATGTTCTTGCATGTACATACTCAAAGGGGGAACTGAAGCATAGAGCCAATGCAGATTACATAAGCACTGCATTGGGAAGAGGTCTTTGCTGGCTGGAAAGCATCCACAGGAAACTAAAACAAGCCAAGCTGGAGCAAAGATGTGAAGATGAAACAGACAACCTGATGAGAGAGGCTTCTGTGGTCACTCTTTCTTACAGAGAACACAAGCTGACACGACTTTGTTATCAATGTTGGAATTTAACTTGCATTTGATGCGGCAATCTGCAACACTTTCAGTGCATGGAAATGTTGTCATGACAACAACAGGTAGCACATCTGTAATAAAAGCATGTTTCCTTCCTTTTTTCTTTTTCTTTTTTTTTTTAGACGAAAGGAAGGGGATGACGTACAATGCATGGATTTTGAAAGGAGGCGGTGGAGCTGCAGAGATGCCTTTCCATAGAAAGTGTATCAGTCCTGTTTTACCATCCAACTGCAGTGTAGGTTTGTTGTCTTACAGTATAACGGCAGTGTCAAGAGCCTGGTGTAGATAGACTGTATGAGCCTCACTTACTGACTCGCAGCAGTATCTTCCCCCGGCACATGCAGTACAAATACTGAAGCAACCTGATGATACAGTGAACATGAGTCCTGCATGCCAGACTCTGGGTGGATGTGGCCTTTAGCCTGCTGCCAACCTGAGCATCCTTGCAGCCTCTGCCAACACAATTAGTCCATGCACTTGCTCATCTTTTGGCCGGAGTTTAAGGTTGTGACATTTCTATTTATCTGTCCAACAATCACACTTGCACCAGCATCTGCAAATATTCCATTCACCTCTCATTTGTTTCTCTTTAGAAAATGATACAAATGGCAAATCCCAAAACATATTACTGAAGACATAATACTTTGACCTCTGACCTCCTGCAGATTAACAGGTGGGAGTTCATAGCAGACTAGCAGACTGGAAAGTCCGGTGGATGGTTTCATATTTTAAATCTATTCTATATTTAACTCATATCCTACCTAACATTCTGTTTGGGACAAAGTGAGATTAAAAATTGCTGGTGGGGGGGTGGCGGGGGGATCGATGGAAATATTTCAGAGATTAAAGAAGAAAGGTGCAGGTCAGTGATCCTGTTTGATCTGGTAGGAGAATATCTCAGTATAATAAATATAAACCCGCTGGTTGTTTGGGTACCTGTTAGGGACCGAGCAGTGAGGCAACACGAACACAGGAACTGTTGAAAAAAACTGAGGTTTATTTAGAAAAATATTATAACACAAGAGTATAATAATGAGGCTTATAAAAGAGGTCAACAAATATAACTATACTCAAGATAACAACTAAAAAACATGTTAACTGAACAAACTGACCCAACACAATGAGACATGAGGGAAAACATATAGTGGCTTAACACACAAAGGGGTAAACAAAATGGACGCCAGCTATAGCTAAATATTAAGTAAAGCAAACTAAAAATGTGATATTAAATGTTTAAGTGTAATTGACTACAAGTGATATTATTTGGGTGTGGTTGACTGCTAGTGTGTTGATAACTAATGAGGTGAAGTAGGATTGAAATGAGATTCCCCTGTGTGGCTGTGGCCATCGCACTATTAATGTCTTTAAAAAAAGGCGGAAGAGAAAGATAAAATAAGTTTTTAATGCATACGGGAATGCAGTCTGTTACTATGCAACACATCAGCTCCAAAGACATTCCTGTGGAGGATTTTCGTCGCCCTCTGTCTGTGTCCTCCCTTCCAAAACTGTTTCTTCTTCTTTCTTTTTTTCTCTCTCTCTGTTTCCTCTTCCTCTCTTCTTTGACTTGCATATTCCTGGGGCTGTTTGATCCACAGCTGGTTGGAGGGAGTCTTTGATAAGTAAATATGCATTTTCTGCGAGCTGCTATCCTTTCTGCCTGCACACTGACCGTAGAGGCTCCTCTGCGACAGGAATGACTGTGGCGATATTTAAATGCTCACTCTCTCCCTCCTCTCCATCTCTAATTGCTGAGATGGCTTTTGATATTCAAAGGGGCTCTTGAGTAGAGACAAAATATTCATAGATCCACACTGTGTTTAACTAATGTGTTACATCGTATTACATGATATCCTCGTTTTCAAATGATTTGTAATATTCGGTTTAAATACAAAACAAATATTTTCAGTCATGAAATGAAGGACTTGGCCTTAGATTGCGTTTGCTGTTGATTTAGACATGTACAGTGTGTGTGCCAGGAAACTAACTCAGGTTTGAATGTGAAACGTATTTTCCTCAAGGATGAACTCTATGCTTCTGCTGGAATTTCCTTATTCTGTTGGATTGTGAGGGGCACATCTGTTACTTCACTGGATTGTTGGTATAATCTGATTCTTAACGTTGCCCTCTTCTCCTGGCTGAAAAAAAGGGACACCAGTGGAGCTATGAATATGAAGATGTAACTCATGACTCACACTGATTTGTGTTGTACAAGGACAAACTGAAGCAGGAATAGTTACTCACAAACCATCCTATATCTGATATGATTAAGCTTTCTGTTTGCTTTTATGATTCAGCGTCTAAACTGCTTAGTGAGCTGTTTGTTGCCATAAGGTGCAGCTGTTCCATTTGCTAATTGTAAGAACTCCTGCTGAGCAATCTGCAAGTGTGACATCTCCACATCAACAAACCACGGGTGAAGCAAGGGGCCCACTTCATAAGTGCAAGGATTTCCCCACCTTCACACACTTCATCTTGATGTATTAAAAAAAAAAAAAAAACACTGGTTAGCATCTAGTGATAATTCGACAGATTTAGCCTGATCTTCTTTGAATCTGAACCATGTCTCTGCATGGATGCTCACCCTGCCTTATAGTACACGAAGTAGTTACATCACATATTGTTAAATAAAATCTTTGTGTGGCTCACAGTCTCTGCCAGCAAGTGCACTCAGCTGCAGCAGCCTACACTTTGGCACAGCAATATGAAATATACAGTTGTGCAAGCACAACGTTTTTCTCTGAGCAGATCCATATTTATATTTACACTGTATATTCAGTTTATGAAGCCATAAAAGCTTTTGCACAGGATTGTGCCTGAGCTCGATTCTTTTTCTAATCACGATGCTTCCTCTGTGACAGCAGCAATTTGGTAATTTAACGGAAAACAACTGGTTAACACTAATTACTTTCATCTTTCTACTTCAGTCTATCAGTGTAAATAAATGGGGGTGAAATGAGGAGATCCACTACATTTCTATTAGATGTATAATTTGTCCTCGATAACAATATGTCCCAACAACAATATTTTCTATTCACCTAAACTTGTGGTATTCCAAACTGATCTATATGACTGAAGAGATAAAAGGGCTCATTGCTATTCGAGCAGTACGACAACTGGTGTCTGAGTGTTGCTCACATACAGTCGAGGCGCCACAGGTTACGACCTTCCCGTGTAAAATAGAACAGGCTGCATTAAAACTCACTAAACAAATGGCTCTGTGCGACGTGTCCAGAATCTTCACCACCACATATTTCTGCCGGCCTCTGTCAGATTTTTATAATGAAAAGAAACATTTTTACCGCTAATGTGAAAAAAAAAAGCTCCAGCTGTTCCAGTTGTTCAAAAGAAAGACGGGCCTTGGTTGAGATTCTTGTTTGTAAAATGATAGAAAGGTCATGCTAGTTGCCATGACAGCCACAGCTAATTGCTCTTCTATGAGACAGTCTGAGAGTGGATGGCCAAGGCTGAGGATGCAGACAGGAAGGATAACAAAGGAGTTTGGTATCCCTCAGAGCACCCAGAAAATATTTTCTATCCAGACTGTATTTGCAGGGGTTTTTGTTCGGGTCCTTTTGAATATTTTCATGTTGCTGCACATCCATTTACACTGTCGGATGAATGAGATGGCTGGGTATTATGTTCGATATGACCAAAAATACTTATCATATGAGCATGATAAACAACACTGTTCCTAATTTAAGTTTGGAGAGGTAATTACTGGACATTGTTTTAATCTCCGTCCACAGGGCAGATGATGGAACTACTATCCTCATATCGTGGAGAAAGTAGGCGCTCGCTAATGAAGAACAGCTTGTGCAGAGCCTTCAATCTGTGACGCTGACAACCCAGCCAAAGACCCCAATAGTTGCCAGCATTGCTGTTGTGTCCTGTCGGCGAAGTAAGTCAGTAAATCTGTCAGCATTACTAAGAAAAGCAGAGGGTCTGTTCTGCTAAATCAGGCAGACAAAAAGCCATGTAGCCCCAGCTATGAAACAGAGAACAGAATGTGAGAAACTGCCTCAACAAACACACTCACTCTCACACACACACACACACACACACACACACAACACACAAACACAAACACACACGTTCATGTATTCACTAGTGCGTATTCGTACATACTGTACACACAGATGCAGTCAAGGGCACACAGACAAAAGCCACAGAAGCACAAGCACCCACACACCCACCTTCTATTTTGCTGTTCTTAAGCAAACAGCCTCAGGCGCAGTGAATGAGCATGTCAACGGTGTGGGTTGACATTCTGTCACACAAAGAGTGTGTATGGAGACAGATGCCTCCTCGGCCTCCTCCTGTCCATTTACCTAACACACAAACACGGCCTCATATGTCCTTGTTTGGCCTTTATGATTTAAATATAGAGATTTTTAATTCAGGGAAGGCAGAGAATCTTTATTTCTGTCAACTTTGGCGTTAAAAGAGGAAACTGGGTGAAGATATAAAAAAAAGAAATAAAAAAAACATACCTTCAAAGGCTATGCAAAAGTAGGCTACGTCTGGAGGAGTTGATTTCCATTACAGTGGAAGGAGAAGAGTAGCGTGCCCTGCACCCAGATAGGCAGGTATATCTGTGATTGGGAGAGGATGAGAGGATGAGGAGGCAGGCAGGCGATGTGCCAGGGTTTTCCCCACAGCCAGAGACACTCTAATTAAGGAGCACAGTGGGGAGAGGGGGCGAGAACAACAGCTCTGCATTGTCACATAATGATTTTCTTATCATCTCTAGTACAGGAAACAAACGCACATCTCCCGCCCGATGGGTACGTGTGTCTGTGTGTTTCTCGGGAGCCCCTCCTGAGCGGCCGTCTAGTCACACCCAGAAACATGAAATCAACCAAGTCTTGTTGCTATTTTCAGTGGCTGGCAGGGGAGTATTCACGCCGTCCTGCCACAACACTGTAGAGCCGCGTTTGATGGAAATGAATGTAAGCAGCTGCAGATGTATCCATTTTAATCCATACACTGAGAGCTTATTTTCACTCTGTCATCAATCCATTTTAGAAGGAGGTTTGTCACGATATTAATGTGCATAATCATTAATACATATTTATAGCTCTTTTAAATTTCTGTAATTCTTTGCCCTTTTTCCCAGATGTCCAGATGGACACTGACAGAGAAGGGAAATACCTGCAGAGAGGGACAAAGAGTCATCGAATTTTAATAGTGTTTGTCATTTCATTTCAGTTTAACTAGGAATATAATTTGCGTTTAAACAATAAAGCCTGAAGAGATTGTCAGTTGGGAGGATGTCTTCTTATAGAGACATTCCTCAGCCTTTCACATGGAATATTTGATGTTCAAATGTAGGTTACATCCACTGAACTGAAAGTGAATTTTGAAAAGCGGATTTATTTGTCGTGTTTCCTCAGTAATTATCTGTATATTATGCATGCTCCGTGTTTCTTTGCCTGTCTCACAATCTGCTCAACTGCCAATTTTCCACTTATGTTAAAATAACAAATAGATAGTGATGAAATGACAAAAAAAAGTGTGCAAACGTGTAATATGTTCATGAAGTTACAACAGGGGATGCTTTCCATTTACACAACACAGCAGAAAGGAGAAGAAGTGGCAGATAAAAACAGCGCTAATACTGAATGATTAAGGCTCAAGAGAAGAAAATGGATGATGATGATGGGAAATGGTTGGACTAGACTGATGAATTACGGGAGAAAAGGCAAGATGGGGGAGGTGGGGGCAGTGGTACATTTGACCAGATGGGTCCTGGTCTGCTTTGTGAGAGCAGCAGATGCCCTGAGATCCTAGGCCATAGAAATGCCCCGAGCTGCTTAACACCAGAGCACTGAAGAGAACGAGCCCAATAACTCCACCCAGTCACATGTGCGCGTTCCCTGATAGAAAATATAGGTTAAAGGTATTTTTTCATCCCATAGCTCTGTGCTGTGGCTGAGAAAGCGATCAGCTGGATGTGATACCACAGAGCCCAGAAAACCAAAAACAGAGCATGTGTGTCAGGCTCTGCTGCATCTAAATACACAAGACAATACAATGCTTTTAATTACTCTTAGCAACTCTGTTTGCAACATTTTGTATTTAGTGATGGCTACTGTAAGACACTTGTTACACATTTAACATGAGTAGACATGCAAATGACCTCAATTAAAAAGAATAGCAGATGAGCCACTAATTCTTTCGCCTTTATTAATCTTTTAAATCGAATCTGTGTCTGTATGCGCATGTCATCTCCTCTGCTTACAGTATTTGCCATCAGAAATCCACAGATGATCAGTTCAATGTGCTCAAACACAGGGCGACGTCCTTTCTCTCCATCGTACAGATACAGTAAATGCTGCTGCTGCTAAAGCTGCCCCGGGCACCATAGAAACACATGACTCATCATCTACAGCAGATGCTCTGCTCCTCTCACTGACTTTGGGCAATGAGGTTTGGGAGGTGCTGCGGGACTGTGGGTTTGTGATGATGTTACAGCTGCATACCAAGCAGACGCCATCACACAGTTTTCTTTGAGGGGAGCATCACCCTCTAGTGGACCAGAGGGGTAAAAGGCAAGATACAAAAGTAGGAAGAGCTGATGAATTCAGAGCACTGCTGACACTTTGTTTGACGCTCATTTTATTTGACACTTGCGTGAACACAGTATGTTACCTAATGAATGTGCTTTTTGTACACCTGATGTTTTACCATGGAAAAGAATAACGCTTAGCACTCTCCGGCTTGTTCGTGTCGCAGCCCCAAAACTGTTTATCTTAATTGAAGGTGTCAATTAAAAAAAAAAAAAAAAAAAAGTGTAACAAATATATATTTTCTTTTTTTTAAATGCTAAATAATTTCCTAAACCAGCTTTTAACAAAGGTTACTCAAACGGGAGTAAAGTGCATTTGTTGGGAAATATGGAACATGTGGGATCAACTCAAAATAAAACGCAATGCCCTTGTTCATCTGAATGTATACAGTACAGTGTAATGTAAAGGCTTTGGTTACGTAAGCTATACTTGCTAGTAGGACTGACTGATTGTTGGTTTTGGTCTTTTCTTGGGATTTGTTGACAGTAAGAGAAATGTAGATTATCACCAGACTTTAAACATAATGACACATACATCTCACACTTTACCTATAAATTTAACAAATGTCATCTCTATCACATGTACGCAGTGGTTTCCTACATGGGCTTCACTGGTTGAATGAGTGGACAGAGCCTCAGTTTATGTCAAAGCAGCCACCAGACATCAGCAATAGTAAATTAGACAGTCCATAACAGTGTTAGTTAGAAGTATACGGTAATGATATGTTGGTACATGCAGTTACATTTAGAAATGTGCTACAGGATGCAAAACTGCACAGTTGTGGTCAAATCGTCATCAGTCTATTTCACCACAGTCTATATATGACACAGCTAGCAGTCACTCTTTGTCTTTCTTCTGCTCTGCCTGCCGTAGCCCTCAGGATTATTTTACCTGTTTTGGCTACATTCTTGATGCCGACTGTGAGCCTGATCAAGAGAAGACTGCTTTTACCACCACTAGGCACCAGATTTATGATCCCATGTGACGCCATGTTAAAAACAGAAGAAAATGGCATATTTACAAGATTGAAATATCTGATGATCAGTAGTATAGCCTACTGTACTGCTTACTGTATGGCCTGTGATTAAAGTAATTCTTTGCATAGTCAGTTGAAATGAACAATTGGAAATCTTTGGGAAAAGCCACAAACCTCCATGTCTTATATCTAATAAATCAATTTCAACACAAAAAAAAAACATCTTAAAGTGTCAGCCGTGAAGATCCCTGTTTGAGGTCTAAAAAAAGTGCAGACTTGAAATACGGAAATTTGTCACAATACACAGTATTAAATCTACTTGAAGGATGACTTCACCCATTAGTCTTCCTCTGTCACTCCTTTAAGACGAAGCTCCTCTTGAACCCTGAACAAATATGCTGGATCTGGATATCCAAAGCTGGAATGAAGAAACACAAGCAATCAGAAAATGCAGCAACTGCTAGTTGAAATGTATCCAGCTAAATTAGTTTTGAAAAGAGTGTCGCTACATGGAAGGTTATAGAATTTCTTAATCCCAAAGAGGACAACTAACTGTATAAAACTGGATCTTAAAAACTTTTTTTGCTGTACAGCAACAGTATTCTACTCAAGCGGCCATCAAGTGCTAGTATCTCAACAACTACTAGATCAATTGTCACAACATTTTTTGCAGGTATCCATAGTGACCGAGGAATGACTCCCATTTAATTTGGTGACCCCTTGACTTTTCCTCTAGCGCCACCAGCAGGCCAAAGTTGCTCCTGTCCGGTGAGATATCTCAATATCAACAGATGGGTTAGCACAACTTTTGGCTCAGACACACACAAACAACATTTCATCGGAGGAGCACAACATGAAACTGAATTTGATCTTTTTCACCCGATGAGTTCCTCAATCCTGCGTTAAAGCCTTCAAGGCAATTTCCTGTACACTCATGGGTGAGATCAGTGATTCTCCTACAGCGATAATGTGCATACCATTGTGGACCACCTCCAACGTTGGTCTTGTGGTGAATGTCGTTCCAGGTGATGACGTTGTTGAGGCCTGTGGTTGCGGATTGTCCGATAGTGAAGACAAGTCTCCTGTCGAAGGCTTTCCTGAGCAGCTTCAGGACTTTCTCCCCCTCCTCGCAGGCTGGCAGGTAGGCAGTACGAGAGGTGCTGCTGTACCTCACTCCAGGGTTTGGGTGCTCAGGCTGTAATATGGTAAACAACAAAATATACTGTTTGTAATATACTCAGTTAATGACAATCCTCCTTTTAGGTATCATGCTCACAAAACCAACTCTTAAAGATGCTTTCACTGTTGCACAACATCCAAAAATATGTCCTCTCTCACACTGCCCCTCTCCTACACACACATTGTTTCTCTTTGCCATTTTCTGAACTATATACAGATAACTCTCCCACTCCCATTGTTACTTCTGCAGACATTTGCAGTTACATTGGGAATTACCTCACTTGTTTGTGCTCTTTCACACTTGCACACACACACACACACACACACACACACACACACAATAGTCATTATAATTGCTGCTCTAATGAAGAGCCCATCTCTTAGCAAAGTGTCCAGCTGTTGATCTTTTTGTCAGTATTTGGAAGCTACAGTTCTATGCAATAGTTTGAGCAGCCCTCTGCAAATTACATATTTTGTTGAATTTGTTGAATTTTTATATGAAAAGAAGTAAATATCTCCTTTGCAGCAAACAAACTTTACAATAATTCTCTCTTAAAATGTTAATGTACAGTTTCTTTTAATTTCAGGGACTTAAAAAACTGGGGGGGGGGGGGGGTGGGGGGGGAGTATATTGGAGCATGTGCAAAGGTTTGGGTACTCTCCCAGCTTCAGAACTTAGTCACCTGCAATTTGGAAGATAGCACAGCTTGCAAATGCTTTTTGTAGCAGCTAAGAGTTTCTTTAATGTATTTTCACCCACTCTTCCTGCAGATCACCTTCTGTGATATTTTTAGGTTGTGTTGCACACACAGCATGTTTAAGATCTACCCACAGACTTTTCGATGATGTTCAAGTCAGGGGACTGCGAGGGCCGATCCAGAAGCTTAAACTTGAATTTGTTTGTAGTGAAGTAGTCCATGTTGAATTTTGAGGTCTGCTTTGGATCATTGTCCAGGAAGCTCGCCTCTTTCAGTTTCAGTTTGTTAACTACTGACTGCAGCACATTTCTTGCCCCATGCTTGTTGGCAAAGAGACAGGAAGAGAGGCTCATTTTGATGTCTGTCAGCAGGGGTTATATTTATTTCTTTTCACTTTCAAAAGGTGCCCACAAGCATTAGAAGTTGTTGAGCCTAATTGTGAGTGTTAATAATAAAGAAGAACATACATAGCTTTGACATAACTTTTTCAAAGCATATTGCTATCACTTTGAGGGGGAAGTTTATACTGGGTTGTGGGCAAATAATCTAGAAATAAAGCACAGCTGTCCTCCTCCACCACTACATGTGCTTCTATGACAACAGAGGGATGCACCTCTTAAATCACCTCTCCATAGGATTCCCACTTCAACATAACTATATTAAACATAGGCTATACCGTTTAACAACAGAGGCTGCTTTACTTCATCAGGCTGAAGCTACGGGAGAAATAAGGTGCATGATGGTTAAGTGGCGCTGAACTGTTATGATACCTAATCCAGATGTTTTTATGTGTCCGTGCAGGGCTGTCGAACTGTATTTAGAAGCAGACAGCGCTCTCTGGTGGACAGATGTGGTTTTAAACGCAGCTGAAAGATGTTGCTCTGTGAATATGCAGCCTACATGTGGCCTCTACAGCTTCCATGTACACAGTCAGCCTCACCCCTTGTATCCCTGCTGGGAAGCTGTACTGTATGACAATACATCCGCAGTGCTCGAAGCCGGGCAGGCGCTGCCAGCTGCGCGTCACCGTCATCGTCCCCTCCGGCTGGGTCCCCGTGTACACTCCGTGGTAGGTGTTGCATATCGGACAAGCGGGTTTAAACCTGAAAACCGAGTCGATACACTGAGAGCAAAAAGAGTGAAGGCACTTTAACATCTTCCTCTGTTGGATTTTGTCCAAGCAAATGGCGCAGTCCTCTGTACTTTTAAGGACCACATTAGAGTGGCTGTTTCTCGTGTTTTCCATTTTTCCGGTATGCTGCCTGGCTGCGAGAATGGACGCAAACGAGTTGTGACGTAAATAAAAAGATAAGGAAGGAAAGAGGAGTACCGGTGTTGTGTCGAAGTCTGTTTCCCCGTCGACATGCGTTTCCTTTACCCTCCTTAACTAACCCCCAACATTATTCCTAACCTAGCTAATTATCTCTGCCGCGCTCTATCATAACTTACCCTAAACCCTAACCCCAACCAGGGGGAGGGGGGGGGGGTGGCACTACCGGGAGACGGGAGGGAGTCTGTCTAAAGGAAGAAGTGACTTTATTCGTCACGAGAGGTCTGTTCATTTCCTGTGGGTGTCACCACACGTCAATGTGCGAGGAAGTGGTGCGAAGAGCACTCACCGGTGATTGGTTTGATTTTGATACTGAAAAGTTTCCCTGTCACCGACATTGAGGTCACAGTTCATGAACCAAAAGAAACAAAAGGGTTGAACAAAAGAGTGGTGAATATCTGAAGTACATTAACTATGAGAAGCCGCCGAGGCCAAAACTGAATACTTCACTTACACATACTGGTACTAAGAAATTGCACATACATGCATACTGTAATAGAAAAATTATATTCTGCACTTTGTTTAACCTGGTTTGAACTTTGTGTGACCTGGCTTTGTATATTCTTGAATGTGAATCTGTTCCCACATGTATGCTCCTTATCTGGTACTGTCCGGTACAAACTAGGGAGTAGTTTGTCCTTGAACACACACCTGCTTCTTTTTGACAGTTAGACAGTCAGGATGGCACCCAGAATTGTTCACACACACACACACACACACACACACACACACACACACACACACACACACACACATCCTGACCCTGCCTCCTTCTTTCTTTCTTTTTTCTATAAAGTTAATGTACACTCCATTTGATATCAGTCTGCAATTGCACTATGTGACTGTACACTGATCCTTTACAAAGCTCTTATTAAAATATATAAAGACAACTTGATCATTTTGTCAACTGTTCACTTTCAGATTTCCATCACAATACTATTATGCACATACGCTGTTAAACTGCAAACTTCTCCCGCCACTTGTTGACCCATTTTTAAACTCAAACCCATGTGATATGACAATCTACCACCTGTTGGCTCACAGTTCTTTTAATACACTGACTTATACCAGACAGTTAATCTCATCTCATATTTACTACTACTGCTAATGTTTTGCATACATTGGAAATTTTGTAAACGGTAGAATAATTATTCTGCCATTACTCAGCAGAATTTTAGTGTCTGTTTTGACGATCTGTGATCATTAGCCATTAAGGTATTTTTTGAAGCAATGAGCAAGAGAAAGAAAATCAGGAAGACTGGCAGTATCTGCTACCATCTGCAGCCTTTATAAAACTGCTCATGCAAATGTTCTGAAGTAGGTTTTTCAAGACAAGTACTTACAGTTATGATGTTTGAAAGGACAAACAAGGTGTCTATACCAACTATGTGATGCTCCTTTGAGCAACATCTCTTCTATTCAAGAAATCTTTCTGAGAGATTGCTTTATGAAGAAAAGAGGCTCATAGCAAACTGTAATCAGAAGCCTATTGATGTTTCATAACTGAAGGCCACTGTGTAATTAATTTATTTACAAAAGTAATTCTTTGCCAAAAAAAATGAAGGAATGACTAATTACAAAATACACCCGAAAAAGTAAGTGGTATACTCTAATTCTAGAATCAGCCAAGTGCCAACAGTGAAAGTATTGGCCCACAACTGATAAGTATTGGCCCACAACTGATACTACTTCTTAAAGCTGAAATGCACAGGTACCAGTGGTGATGTATCAGTGTGTCTCTGAGTAATTCGTTCCTTTATAAGTTATAGTGCATCTTCAGTAGTGTGCACCTCCAAACAGAGATTTATGGCTGCATACAATACATTATTTTCAGACATTTTTTCCTTTAACTGATATTAGGAGGGACAGGAAAGGTTGGGAGTGTAAGAGGGGGATTAAATGCAACAAAGGTCCCTTACAACATAGGCCACATTATGACCAATTTGTAAAGGTAGTAGTGGTAAAATTGGGTATATCAGGTGCAGTATTTTGAAGGTCTGTTCACTCCTCAGTCATTATGACGTCCACTAGATGGCACAGAGTGTATTAGCAGACTTCAGTGTCTTGGTGTGACAAGAATCTTTGTTGCTACAGTGTAACAGTGTAGATCAAATCTTGATGCAAGGCAGCAACCTTGCACCCATTCCAAATGGACACTTTCCAGATGGACACAACTTTGATAGTTGCTTACAATGCACCTAGTTTATTTGGGGCCTACACTGAATATCCAACACAAACCCAAACATAACTTTTTATTCAAGTATTAAAATGTAAAGCACATTATTCTGAATATCAACAAAGTACGAATCAACACAATTAGAAAATCAAAACTCCAACTTTTCTTCAACAATCAATTTGTAATATGTGTAATCTCTCTACTGTCCATTCTCCTGGCTCCTCCTCAATCATGTTATGCATAGAAATGTTTGCACAGTAGCTTTAGTAAACTACAATCCTGTGTCCCAGAAATATTTCAGTTGGTCCCTTAACTTAAATACAAAGGGGATGAAAACATAATAAAAGGGTATTTGATTTATGGATCTGACCAGTAAATTTTATGACAAATTTAGCCATTAGCCAAGCAGGTTACTGTACTTAATAAAGCACTTTCACACATACAGCTTTATCTGTCTGAGGGTTTTTTCAGCATTTGGACTACAAGAATGTTTATGAAGGAGACGCTAATTTAATACACATTAGTATACATATTTTCATGAACTGTGTAGTATTTGTACTTAAAGCCAGATAGTATAGCTACAAACAAAATACGCCCAAACTGCTTACCGTTCATTAGCAACATCATGCTTGATTTTTTTTTTTAGATTTTTTTTTTTTTTTATCAAAAGTGAATATAAGAAAGGCACAACAAAATCAGTATCCCACCCACCCTAAATCAGATCAATTGTTCCCACATTTTCTTTTTGTTATAGTTTCACTGTGTATTGTAGATTATCTATTCAGATAAACAAATTTACAACAGTTACCTCATTTTGAACGAGAACATTAGCAGGCAATCTCCCAGTTTGACAGGGACAGAGGCATAGATATTTAAAGAGCTTTTGTGCCTTTGATTTGGTTTAAGTGGTCTATATGCCCTTTACATTTGACATCGTCTTAAATCTGGTAATTAGATGAGCACATTACTAACAACCGAGGTAATGGGCTCAACACCTGGGAGACATCTTGATATAACAGGAGTGACCAATGGCAAAAACAAAAACAAAAAAAACCCAGGCGGAAGTCCTGACGCATGTAATAAAAGCTGCTGCAATGAGGCATCGTTTAACATTCTTCCCATTTAAGTAAAAACGCAGGGGGGGAAAAATGAAGAATCACACGCAAACGAAGAGTTCCAAGCAACTGACATCAACTTGTAGTCACCAAGCTAAGAGCCGATGGCTGCATGAACCTTCTCGCTCCGAGCACTCTTCCACACAGAGGAAGCAAAAACCATGACTCCTTCTTCACTGAAAAACAGACTGCCTTACCAAAGTGCCTGTGAGTGCTTTAGATTGCAGTTACTTCAGAAAATGAATTCTCTCTACTCAAACAGTGCTATTCTGCCATAAAATCCCCACGACAAGTAATTAGTAACAATCAAATTAGAGACTTACTCAACAAACATTTCTGGGGAAATAAAACCAAGAATGTGTGCTTGTAAGAAATAAAGAAATCCCCAGAGTAGAAATAAACATTAATATAACATAATCTGTCTTTATAACATTAAACTTAGATTTCCTAAATAATATATAAGTACCATGAATTCCAACACCCCACAATGCTCTTAAATAAGTGCATCAGATATTGGTCCTATTGCCAAATGTGACAGGTAGAGGATTGTGTAATACAAGAATGCACTGCACTCAAAGTATTTTTTTTCCACATGTAGCACTGGGTTAAGCTTGACTCCGGAGGAACATGAACAAACAGAGGAACAGCTAGTGGATTGATGTGGGCTCTGCTGCAGCATTAGACGCTCGTCTGCTGAGGGCCTTGTCTTCAGCTATCCTCTTCAGCTAGGGACGGGCAGTCTCAGAGCACAACCTGGAGCCGAGTCATGTCCACCGCAAGGACAAAGACACTCGGAAAGTCTCACAAAGTCCTGGAAGAGTCTGTCACTTTCGTGCTGTCAGTCCGCTGTGATGCCTTTCTCTCTGAGCTCCTCTGTCACTCGTACCAGGTAGGTGGGGTCTGGGTAGCCAAAACTGTCAGGAGAAATAAAACAGCCATCACTGCATCTGTATGAGCTCAGGCAGCAATAGTGCCATCTAGCCAAGGACATCAACTGATAGCATTCCCTTGTCAGGAACTTCAATTACATCTGTCAGTCATTACTGAACCATTTTTTCAGCTACCGCACCTCTTAGAAAAGTTGTTGAGACCATTGGCAAATCAAATCTCCATGGGCAATCGCCTCCAACTAAAAGCCCATACATACCAGCGGGGCCCGCCCCATATTGAGGTCTTGTGGTGAATGTCATTCCAGGTGATGACATTTTGCATGCCCGTAGTCATGGAGGTACCGATGGTGAAGATAAGGCGCTGTTCGAAGGCCCGGCGCAGCAGGCCCAGCACACGGTTCCCCTCAGGGCTGTCAGGGAGGTAGGCCACGCGGTCTGTTCCTGGGTACCGAACACCCGGGTTTGGGTGTTCTGGCTGTGGGCAATAAAGAGCAGGATCAGGATCAGAACAGGGTCATTTTAAAGTATGTAGTTTTAACTGTGTTTGCTACTTGATTTTGTGAGTAGTGTGTTTTATATTAATTCATCAAGTGTTTTTATCTGACAGGCTCTTCAATCAAAGACATGTTTCTCTTTTGGGAAACAAGACAAAAAACTTTGAACCTTGAAGTTAAGAACAGATATGAGCTACTTCTGACGTCTATGAGGTGAATGCACTCGCAAACTATTAGGGGGAATTCCACTGATTTTACACATGTTGATCGGTTTTCTTGTCAGAGGAAGTACTACTCAGCATGTAACACAGAAATTTCACAAGTCTTAGAAACTTAAACCCCCAAGTTTGGAAACTACACATTTACAACAGAAAGCTTGCAGGCAAACCACACACAATGAGTTTGAAGGATGTTTGCATTTACCAGGCAGCATCTAAAGAAAATATACGATGGGTTTCATTACGGGAAAGTGAAGTATTAACTCACTGTAGTACCCTTTAAAGACCCAATGAAACAGCACTGGGATATCGCCTTGCTTCCTTAAAGGCCCAATCTTTAATTTTCTACCATATAAATCTGAGCTAAATTCACCAAATAGTTGAGGAGATTTTCATACAAATGACATAGGGGATGGATTTTGTTTTTGCCAGCTCATAATTGCAAACAGACGCCTGTTTTATGACTGTTTTACAAAGGATTCCTGATATAAACCTTTGCCATGATCAGAAAAGAGCAAATCATTTTGTTGCTGTTTTTGTTCTGCCATGCATTGGAGGGTCTGTCAATTAATTTGTGAGTAACAGCAGGTTCTTATCCTGTTTTGAATCTGAGCGTGTCCCTTTAATTTCATGTATTTCCTTCTTAAACTGGATATTAGGGGTTAGATGTAACACAGGGGCAGGTAAAGATTATTAAAGTGTGAAACAACTAGATATCAGTCAGGGACAGAAAAGAAGACTTGCATGGTCAGAGGACTGTGATTATTTACAAAAGATCTGATCATGTATGTAGTATTACCTACAAGCACAATTGCACTAAAGAAGTCCAATCACTTAGATTTTATGCCATATTTCACATGCTCTTGGTCAACTCACCGCCTGTAGGCCAGGAGGGAAGCTGTAGATGATGCAGATACACCCATAGCCTTCGTGACCAGGAATCTCCAGATCAGGATCTCTCTCTACGATCATTGTACCATTGGCAGGCTGGTTTCCAATCAGCTGTCCATACACTAGCCGACACACGGGGCACGCTTTCTTCACCTTAAAGGCTTGATCCAGGCAAGAGTGACAGAATGAATGGCCGCACCTCTCCAGGGTGGTCTTCGCCACTATGTCCCCCATGCAGATTGAACATGTATTGTTGTCCTCCGCCTCACTGTGGGAAGCCAAGCTGGGGTCCATGTCCTTCCTCTGTGCCTCCTCGTGGAGCATGGCGCAGGCCTCCTCATCGGCAGGCTTCCTGAACCTCTGCTGCTGTCTCTGGGAGCGCCGGGGCTGAGGAGGTGGAGGCGGAAGCAGGCTCCCCTCACCGTTCGGCTCCAAGACTCCCACACAGGGCAGCAGAACCCTCTTCCTCTTGTTTCCCCCCTCCTGTTTGCTCATTTCTTTGCGGGCACAGCGGCATAAGTCAATGAAGGCTTTTCGTGTCTCACTGGAGATGGGTCCATCCATCACCCCAGCTCCAGCGGTCCTGAAGCCTTCCACCGGCTGCAGCCTCACAGCACAGCAGCCCCCCCTCTCTCCTCGCCTAATGATACCAGCACTCATCCCCTGCTTGCGCTGGAAGTCAATGAGCCAGGGCCGCCCAGCTGCAGCCAGGTAATCCCACACTGCCTGTGAAACCAGCACCTCATCACTGCCCTGGCCAGCACGCACACTCATCTCATCAGAGGAAACTGCACAGAGAGACGCACAAAAGTCATCAGCATGTTAAGGCTTTCACATAGGCCCTCAAAACAGCACAATTTACACTTGTGTGAACATAAATACAGTTACAGAAGTTGCCCCCCAAGGCAGATGCCCTAGCCAGTATTGCTACTTTCAAATGCATTATGGGAAATGATGCTATCTTTTGCCCAGACATGGCCACAAGAGTGCCTATGATGGCTCGACTTTCTTTTCTCAGACAGTGCAAATAAAAAATAACAGTTTGCAGTGTATCTGTGGAAATCTAATCTATCTATCTTTACACGTCCAACTATTTGCAGTGGCTGCGGCGCGTCAAAGAAACACACACAACAGGCAGTAACGCGGCATTGCTGAGGACGTATCAGCTGTTCAGAGATTCAGACTGTAAACAAAGGAAACTAAGCCCCGTCACACGCGGAAAACATGAAAGCCCACTGACAGGCACATGCAAACACAAGAGTGACACTTCTTGAGGTGGAAAGGTTACCTTGCGATCCCATAAATCCCTTCAATTGCGAATGAAGCGTCCTGTTGAACAGAAAAAGAGAGGAAGAGGAAGAAAAGCTGAAGGACTGGAAAAAACGTTATCACAGCTGCTCGGCGATAATTAGACTGAGCCATGTTCCGCAGCAGCGAAGAGAAATTCAGCGATTTCGCCACATTAGCTTTGTCTTTGATACATTTGATGTCAACATTAAGCTAAGTAGCCCCCTCCCTCCTTTCCTCTCCCTCCACCCCTCTGGATCACTTGGATACCTCACCCTTTGCCGTAGCTCGTCGCTGCCTGTCAGGGAGGTATCTGGCTGGATTAAAGAGCACCGTGCTCCATCGGAGGAGGCCTTTATTTCTGACGTGTTGCTGCAGTTTACCCGCGGATAATTACTCTTCTGTAGTCAAGACATGATGTCCAAACATATTCCAAGCTCATATCGCTTTAGGTTTTCAGCAGCCCTTCCCTGGCCCGGGTGAATGCCATCCAAATCCTGCACCTCGTCCCCAGTCTCGCCTGTGTTTGCTTTCCTCGTACGTCCTTGGGCTAAGCAGCGTAACACAGAGTCAAAAGCATTTGTAGTTCCTCTTCTTATCTAGCTCCGACCACGCCAGCTATGTGGCAGCTTTCTCCGGGCAGATCATTTGCTCTTTCCTCTCACTTAGAGTCTATGTCTTTTCTTTCGAACCGTGTCCTCCCTGTTGACTGCTGCTGTGCAGGAACAAACATACCCATCATCAATAAGGGGACTGGGACCTAAGAAAATGTGACCAGGAAGTTCGTCACTGAGCTGACATGATTGGCTGACAAATGGTGGTTTGTGTGTGTGTGTGTGTGTGTGTGTGTGTGTGTGTGTGTGTGTGTATTATGCTGTGAGTGAATCACACTTTTTTGTCGTGATTAACAGCTTTAATGATCACGCAGTGCTCAACACACATAAGTGCACATATGAGTCCATCCTACACACCAGCGAGGGAATACCCACTCATTCAGTTATGATGCAAATGAAGCTGTCTGTCAGGGAACACTGACTTATCGACAGGAATTGGGTAACAGTTGTTATACAGTTTCCTTTTTTAATTCAGTAGCACAGTTTTAAAAAATATTGCCTAGAGAGATGAAGCTATTGGTGAAATGCTACAATAATAATAATAACATTATTATTCTTCTTATTATTATTATAATTACAAACACAACCATTTTCAGTTTTTACAGTTTATACAACAATTTACACTAAACACTTAATTTTCACTAAACCTCGCATCCGAGACAAATCTTGAGTCCCCAGTGGTTGAGTCCAAGACTAAATCACCAAAGAAGAGTCTAAGTCGAGTCCTAGTCAAGTCCCCATTACCAGAGTCTGAGTCCAAGATGTTACAGCATTTATACAGCTTTCATTTTCCTATGCCTATTATGGCCCATTACAAACAACTAATGAAAAAAAGTCTGAATCCTCGTTTAGCTCTTCCAAGTTCTAATATAGTCAATGCTCGAGTCCATGTTGAGCCACTAGAGCTGAAAATCAGGACTGGAGTCCTGACTTGAGTCCTACAACACTGGTTGGTCCTGGTTTTTAGTTCAGTTTCTGTTCTAGAAAGGTATTTTATTCTAGTTGATCATCATTTGTGCATTTGTGTGTCTGACTATAGTTATTTTACTAAACCTCAGCTGGCTGATGATATTTTCATTACTGATGAATCAATTAACTGATCATCCAGGCTATAAAATGTCAATCCCCAGGCCCCAAAAAAAGGATACCCGAAAAACGTTTAGTTTATGAATGAATTCTCAGACAAACAGGACATTAGTGTATTTAAGCTGCTGTAACCAACAAATATGCTGAATTTTCACTTTTTTTTTCATGCAATTTTTTGCAATCCATGTTATTGTTGTGGAGCTCTCAGCTCCAAAATCTGATGATTGAGAGCTGACCACATAACAGAACTGCTTTTACAAGTACAGCTTCTGATTTGGAAAGCTTCTCCAACATGACAGTAATGCAGCTTTTAGGTCTTTCAATCAACCAGTATGTCTATTCCATTTTCCCACAGACTTTAGAAAGGAGCAAATAATATCGACAATACTAACATATATTAGGGTTGGAGCAAATCTATTTGTTCGGGCTCACCAAATAAAATATTGGAAACGCAGGGATTTTCCTTCTATTAACACAGTCTCCACCCATCTGCTTTTCACTTAGTGCACTGCTGTAAACCTGAATTTCACTTAAACATGAGATAGTTTCTGTATCAAAGTGATTTCATATGACAGGACACATTTTCTTGGTCTAAAACTGATTCACAGATTCTTTGGTGCAATATACTATACCTTCAAATAACTAGCTATATTTATACCTTCAACACCTATGAATTAATACGAACAAGAGTTTTCACTCCGTAAGAGGTGAGCCATTATTAAGCCTGTAAAAATCATTCATTCCTTGTGATTGTGTTTTGAAGTTTCAATAGAAAAAGAAGTGGAGAGGGTTGATCACTTTTTCCTCTTTCCTCTAAAAACATTGCTGACTCAAGAACATCAGAAAAGTTAGAAGTCACTCTCTAATCTGCAGAAACGCACCAGCAAGGCTTTCACTGAAACCATGGTATAATCTCTTTCCCTTTCTATTTTGGTTTTTGGTTAGAGTTAGGATTTGCTGATGTGACAGTTGGCCCTGGCTGTCAGAGCCCATAGACTTTGGATCACCCTGCTTGAAGAGCTTAGGCCAGCAACATCATGCAATACATTTCACAAAGAGTTTCTTTATTTCTTTACACCTGTCATGTAGTAATTGATATTTCAGCTGCTTCCTTCTTTGTCTAAACCTCCTCAGCTAACATCTGTTGATATCTAATATCTGGTGGTCTTACTCATCACAGCATTATATTTGGATTACTGTAAGACTGCTGAGGTGTTCTGTCATTTTCAGTTGCTTTTATAGTTGCAAAACAAAATTATTTCTGTTTATGTTGATTAGTTAATTGAACCCTTCACTGAATCACTGGCCTTCAGTGGGAGTGGGTTTTTATTCCATACAAGGTAACAATTATAAATTAATTTGAGATTATTATATCTTTGATCATATTTTTTCTGACAGCACTACAAAATCAAACTTCTAACACTCATTTATTTCATTGTAGCCATACACAAAGGGAAAATCCAACCTAAGACAAATTCTACATTGCTATTCTACGGATGTAGGACAATAAAGCCAAAATCTTCATACACAGAGAACTCCTCCCTAAACTGGAGATCAGAGCATGTCATCATTTGAAACTTATTGAGACTGAAGCTGTGGGCTCACTGCTTGATTTTTTTTTTTCCAGATATTGCATCAAACGGGTTTTACATGAATGTAGGACATCCAGCAATGAATCAGAAAATTAAGTTATATTTAAGTGAAGCTCCCGTGGCTGCAGCCATAGGGGTTCCACTATCTATTGCACATGGAGCTGCTCCTGGATCTGTGTCTGGCTGACATCATCGCAGCCTTGTTTCCCTAAAGGAAAGATGTCACATATTAAATTTTGACAAGTAAAGAGTTTCAAAGTATTATAGAAATAATGTAAATTCTTTGTTGGGGTGGATTGTCTTTTTGAAACATGGAGGGTGTAGCAAAACCAAAGCAGTTTTCCTTCTAAATTATTTCTAAACAACTTCTAAACAACTTGTCATTTGTTGTAATGAGTAAATTAGTAACTTTTCTACTAAGGTTTGTGATATACATTTCAGATTACAACTGTCCTCCTGTGAAAAACGAGCCCACAGGTCGTTTGTGCAGCAGCTTATTATGACCCAAAGTTATGCTTTGTTGTTAGGCGATATCTAGTGGTCGTAGTAATTATCACAAGAGCAAAAAGAAAAGTGTGGTGATGTAGTATAAAGAGCAACAACGTCCGTGTCAGGATGGAGGTTGGGGTGGATGGATGGGTCAAAAAAACACAGGAATATGACACAGAAGAATGGTGTTCGATTTCCATGTGAAACCAATAGTTTTTACCATTTCTATTATTCATGACCATTCGTTGTCATTCCAGCCATGATAACAAGATCTGATGTTGAGGAATTACTTATTTCAACCCAAATCATGATCTTTTCCTAAACCTAACAAGTAGGATTTAATGCCTAAACCCAACCAAGTTTGTGCGTAAACCTGACCAACCCATGGCCGTTATTATGGTAACCATGGCAACGTTGGGTACGCCGCTCTCGGTACAGTCAGGTGTTTATTATGGTAGCCATGACAACCGCGGTTCTGTACGCATGCCGCTGTAGGGGCGCTATTTCAGGAGACACTGAAAAAAGACCTATGTGGTTGTTGAAAAAACGACCTATATGGTTGTTTACGTTGGAGGAGTTGTTGCAAAATTTACAACATTGTAAGCAATAAAAATGATGAAACTCTTTTATAAATACACCTAGAGGTGTATTGCCCTACAGTACTACAATGTTTTTGGAATTAATGTAATCCAATCATTTATTTTGTAAGCTTTGTCAAACCGATCATATACCACAGCCAGAGCTTCAGCAGTATGCTTGACCAACTCTATAAATGGCATCATTACAATCAGGCAAGTGGGGAAACTTTTGTCAACTGGACCACACTGAAGAAGGAAATTAGGTTCTAATATCACAATAATGCATCCAAATTATGGCTTATTATCTGCCAATGAGACTGGCAGAAAAAAGTCCCAGCAGCACAGCAAGCTATTGTTAATTGCCAATTCAAATCACACTCAGCTGCAGAAAGCTCCTGAAGGTAATTCAGATTTCACTGATGTCTTTCTTCTCTCTAATGATGACTAATTCATGAGACTAGTTCATTGTAAAGCTTCTGTCTTCATTGGCTTTAAGGTGCAGGTGGAATCTTTCAAGGACACTAACACAATTATATTTGGAGATATGTGTAATGTAAATGTAGGTTGATTTACACAACTTTAGAGACTTAAGCTGCTAGTTTGCTTTGATCTCCAGCAGGTAATAGCCACAGCTGACTCTAACTATAAGGGAATTGAATAAATGCACAGACCTCGCTGCCAAATGACCCTTATAATGTTATCCTTCAAATACGGCTCAGGCCTCTCAACTTATAAACTTGTATTTTGCTCTTGCTATTGTCCCCTCCTCAAAAAACGGACCAAATATTGAGACTGAGCATTTATACAGTGCACTTTAAATACAGCCCTTCATGTGGCTAAGAGGAATTCCCCTTTATCAACTTCTTCAAGCCCCAAATCTGTGGTGTGTCGCCCGTCTCTCCTTGTTCCCACTATCTCCCATAAGGCCTGTCATGCTTTTGGTCCCCCTCTTGGTCTTAGAAAGGCAAATGTCCAGCAGAAGGTGATTGAAGTTAGAGACAAAGAAGGATTATTTGCCACCAGTCTTCATCAACCTACTGAACTCTCCTCTGCACCAGGCATTTCTAATGTCCTCTCTAACTTCACAACTCGTGCCCCACACATGCAGAAGCAGCTCAACATTGTTATTCTATCAAAGCTATCCTCTGTGTCATCTGTGGCTCAGTCCACAGTGAACATTTCCAACTTATCTTATGCTTCTGCTCTCTCATCCCTCCTTTTGTTATTGTTCCACTTGCTCTATCAGCAGCTGCCAAACCTCATAGTGGTGACACTGCCTCTCAGCCTATATCGCCAATCTCCTGTCTAGGTCAAACAACTTGAAACTTCTCCCAAAGTGAAATCACCTAGAGCCTCACTGTTTGCCTTTAAAGTGATCTGTTTTTTTTAATCTATATCATTTTCTGTTGCTTGAATGCTTTGGTCCGCTTAGAAAACCACCACACCTGCACTAGCAAGTGCATCTGACAGCTACCAGCCCTATAAGGACCTAAACCGATAAGCAGAGCTTCAATCTGCTGCAATGACTGATAGCAATGCTTAAGAGGCATCTGTTAATAACCCGACTGAGAAGCAAGCTGTGACGATGCTTTGGCTTCCACCACTACATCTGTGCTCATCTCTGTTGAGAAAATAACCACAAGCCAGAGTCCTGTGTCTTTTTCATCATCTCCACATGCAGAAATGTCAATGATTCTGTCAAAGTACATTTTCTAAATCAGCAGCAGATTTTTTTTTTAATTGGTGACCTCCTGTAACTAACCAAATGAATCTGTTGTCTTATTCATGTTTTCCTTACAAGTCTTAATATTTAATAGGCTATTTAATATGTCTCTGGGTTGCATCACCAAAATCTTATAGTTTTAACATAATTTTATCCCTTGGTATTTTATGATCTATGATCTATTTAGTTTGTTTTTATTTGCTCTTGTTATATCTGCAGTTCTTTCTGTACTTTGTAACTTCAGAATAAATTAGATTAGATTAGATTAACTTTATTAATCCAACAACTGGGAAATTCATTTACCACAGCAGAAAAATAAACAACTATAGAATAAACAATACTGCTATATAAATGCACTTTATTACTATATTATATTATATTCTACAACTAGTTAAAGTCTTAAAACTAGATTTTCACACAAGACAAAGGCCACAAGATGGGGACCTAGTTTATTTTGTTGCCTACTTGTACTACAGTGGTACACATTTGTACAAATTTGTGATTATTTAAATCACGTAACTCAAATGATGTGGAGCAGGTACACCTAGGGTTGTGGGTTCCCTGGACTTGTTAATTCATATATTAGCCTACTAGTTGGTAATCCAGCCTTGCAATGAGGTAGTCTCTTCCCTCATTATCAGACATAATATTTTTCATACTGTCAGTTATGGAATGACACTGCTGGTGGAGCTCTTGCGCTGCTCTGGAACGCCGAGCACACGCATTCTAGAATTG
Organism: Seriola lalandi dorsalis; assembly: GCF_002814215.2. NCBI lineage: Eukaryota > Metazoa > Chordata > Actinopteri > Carangiformes > Carangidae > Seriola > Seriola lalandi. The sequence goes on along the minus strand of NW_019525414.1, from coordinate 5,001,516 downwards.
TCTCCAACGGTTTTGGCTCGTGCCCACGCTCCATGCAGGCGGTTGAAACGGTACGTCACGAGAGAGCGGCGAAAACACGCGATGTTTGGAAAGACACCAATGCATCTGTTGTAAACGTTACAGTTAGCAAACTGTTTAGTTTTCAGTGGTCTTCTTTTGCCGGGCGCTACAGCTAGATAACATTGTTACCTATATCCTGGTCCAACGTGGGATTTTATTTGCTAAAACAGTGAAGATGTAAGTCTTGGAGTTACTATGCAATCGGTAATGGTCGTAGCTAACTAGCTACAAGTCTTAGCGGTAGTGTGGTATACTGTGGCTCAGACAGCTAGCATTAGCTAAATAAGCTAGCACACGAGTTAGCCTCAGCGGTTGTAGGGTTGTCAAGAGTAAAAGGCACAGCACGTCGTTAAATCCACCCACAGCTAACTTTGCTTCAGCCTAACAAAATTCGGCACCAGCATGTCCCACAAACTGACAAGCACCTTGCTAGATTTCTTTACGTGCCTTATATCAGCTCAGTTATAGTCAGCTAGCAGACTAATGTCAACCAACAGGACGAAGATAATGTTAGCACTGAAAAAGCATGGTGTCATGATTAGCTCGGAAGATTTCACTTTAGCTAACGTAGGCTAACGCCAACTTAGACACGCTCGACAGTGACAACGTTTCTCATACCACAAGCTGTCATTATCCCAGATAAATATTTTTCTCCTAAGTGTGGTTCACATCCCAATTACGACTCATTTTACTGTTAATGTAGCTTTTCCCGACTCCCTCTCAGTATGACAATGTAATTGTTGCTATGTTTTATGTGTGATGTCTGTAATGTAATGTTAGCAGATGTTCATTAATGTTTATTATCATCAAGTGTTTCGAAACATCAGCTATTGTTTTTAGATAAAAGGGTGAAGGATAATTCAGAGGCTCTCGTGCTAATCTGGAATGAATGAGTGAAGCTTTCGTCAACGTGATTCAAACGTGATTTGAGATGTACTGCACCCTGCTCACGTGTACCACCAGAGCAGAATGAGCACCCCTGGCTGTGAAATGATATACCCAACTAATATTAACAAACGTGTCACTCTTAGTGTTTGAGCAATTACCATGACATATTAGACTGAAGCATGGATTATGTTGTATTGCCTTAATATCACTTTATCTTCTGTCATTAGGCAGCCTGCAACAGCTAAGTGGTATGACAGGAGGGACTCTGTTTTTGTAGAGTTCTGCGTGGAGGACAGTAAAGATGTGCACGTAAATTTCGACCGGTCCAAAATGGATTTCAGGTAAGATGCATTAATAGCACATTATATTGCAATATTCTTGAGAATTTTTCTATTCTCAGAGGAAACTGATGAAGGCCCAGTTTCTCAGAAGCATCTTAAAGATCCCCCCCCAGACATGTTTTTAGACATGTAGAAATAAATTCTGCTTTCAATAATTTGGTTCTCATCTGTTTTTTTCCACAAAAAAGCAATTAATTCCGAATATTCTTAAAGTTATATTCACTCCTCCTCCCTGAGTTAATAAATCCAGACTATATAAATATGAAAATATTTAATGTTTTTAAAGATTTAACTGCTGGACACAAGATGTCTCCTCCTTCACTGAAAGTCTGTTCTCCGTGTGTGTGCACTGGAGGTTTCAAGTTTCCACCTCACACTAATGTGAATTACATATTGGACCATGATTGGGTCCCAAAGTAGTTATGTCACAAAATCATCTAATTCAAACATTTCTTAAGCAGAGATTTAAGATGTGTACAGAGAACCTTTTCCCCTTTAGCAGATGAATGTGAATACAGTCCCTCAGGTGTCAAACTCTGCACATAGATCATCCTGCACCGTAAAGCTCAAACAACCAAGTTAAGGAACAATAATCAAAACCCATTTAACATGAGCCTTAAGATGCATTTTGGAAACAGGGCCCTGATCTGTGGTATAGTGTATTAGAGGAATGATGAAAACACAAATAATGTCATAATTTTCAGTTATTATTGTCAGCTGTAACCAAAAAATCATAACCTCTTTTCATTTCCTCTTACAGCTGTATCAGTGGAACAGATAATATCAAGCAGCAGAATACAGTGGAACTTTTTGGGGAGATCGACCCCAAAGTATGTTTGTCACCTATAGTCACAGTTGTAGTTCTACCATATGTTTTATTCATGTAAAGCCTTCATCAAACTTTCTTTTCCATGCAGGAATCCAAACACAGACGCACTGACAGGTCTGTGTTGTGTTGTTTACGAAAAGCAGAAACTGGAAAGTCATGGCCACGACTCACCAAAGACAAGACAAAGGTCATTTTCTTTTGTTATAAAAAACAACAGATACTTATCGTTTGTTGCAAACCAGATTCTGCCACTTTAATTGCGATCAATCTGAAAATAAATCTTGGGGAACTGTCAGACCATTTATTTAACGTCATTACTTTACATATGGGTATAATTAGCATCTGACTGCCATGTCCTGGCAGTATGATTAAAAGCATTAAAAATTCTTTGTTCCAAGAATAGTATGCCACTTAGCTGAGCAGTTAAGTAAACATTAGCATTGAAAAAAAACAGCTGGAATAAAGTGATTACATGTCAAATATAGACTTAAACACTTGAATCTATCATCTCTTAGTGCAACTGGCTGAGTGTGGATTTCAACAATTGGAAAGACTGGGAAGATGACTCAGATGAGGACTTGTCAAGTTTTGACAAATTCTCAGAGGTAAGTATATTGAACATGCACAGTGCCTGAAATGTGAGCTAACCAGATGTACTGTAGTGCTGACAAGTCAATTGTCTCGTGCATTTCTCCAGATGATGAACAGCATGGGAGGGGATGATCTACCTGATTTAGATGGTGCAGACGATGAGGTATTTTTTTACATATATATATAGTACTTTTTTATGTGGTCCATATATTATGCCATATATTTAGTTTGAAGAAATTTTAATCAAGTGAAATTTAAAAGGTGTAGGAAGAATTGTAATTGTTGTTTTTACTTTGTTTTGCAGCATGATTCTGCAGACAGTGACGATGAAAGTAAGTACCATTTCGAAAGAGCTGTCTTTATAATTAGTATAATCAGCAGTCACTAGATCCCATGGTGTGAGAAGACAACAGCCATAATGCTAGGCGGTGCCAAGTGCGTACAAGCAGATGAATCAGGATCTGTTACTAACCGATAAAATGCCTGTGGAAAAGATGATATCATCCATTGTAGTATGGTAATGTTGATGTAATGTTAGAAAGGGCTTGATTGTTTATTTCTGTCCTTGAAGGTGAATTGAGTTTGTTAAATCAAAAATGGCTACGATTAAGAGCTACATAAGAGATTGTTAACTTTTGACATAAAAGCATAAATGGGTTTGTTGGGTATTAGATTGGATATGGCTGCAAACCATCCAAAAAGCTTCTGAGACCTAACTTTGTAGTAGGAAAATCAGTTTTATCAAATTATTTTTAATTACCTTTAAATTCATTTTTTGTTTGTTTTTTGTGTGTTAGTTTTCATTTAATTATAAGAGGTGAATGATTAGATTCAAATCTAATGCGGCTCACATACATCATATTTTCAATTTTGTCTCTGTTCCAGAAATGCCCGACCTTGAATAGATGAATCCAGAAGCCACCCCAGTAGTAAACAAAGCGAGTTATAAGTCGGTTGAAGAGAGAGACTGGGCATGAGTTGGCAGCCATGTTGGAGAAGAAACCTCATCTCTCTACGCAGTTTCCAAAGCGAAACCCCTCAAGGGAGTGACAGGGAGTGACTGTTGGATACAGACATGCACAGAGATCCATAGCGACATACAGTGCTGTGCTTTGCTGTTCTGTTCTGCATGGACAATTCTGTTCAAATGAAAATGTTACTGTTCATTGACTAATGGGATGTGCTGATGTCTTACACCTTCTCTCTCTGTTTTTTTTTTTTTCTTTTTTCTTTTTTTTTTGCGATGTCAGGTTGTGTATTCAACATTGTGATTTCTAATGAAAAAACAAACTCAGAAATGCCTATTTTCCAAAAAAGTAGATTTTTTTAATGGCAGATTTTTCCCCTTTAATGTTTGTATTGTAAATTGCACTTATGTTTGTTAATTTAAAAAGCAGGAGTTCCGCTTGAAATGGGTTTTCCAATCTATGCCAACATCTGCAAATATTTAACAATAATTTCAATTTTTAAACATTTCAGCATTTAAAATAAACGGATATGCTTGTGCAACTTACAGCTTGTGTTGAGATTATGGTAGTAGAGTGGTACTAATCTTTGCATATAGTTACACCTTGCAAAGGTGAGTTTGTGTCTCTATGCCAGTACAAAACATTGCACATTGTAGCAGGGTACACAAGTTAATTTTCTTCCATATGCATACTGCGGTGAAAGCAGAAATCCTATGTAGTCTACCAAGAGTTTCCCAACTAGTGTAAAACGGTACATGGTTTGTTAATCACATACAATAGAACTATGCTTTGGAGGCTTGTGTGTTTGATTCAGTATGTGTTGAACACATTTGCGTTTGTCTTATGCTGTGGGAGTTTGGGTATAAATTTCTAATAAACTGTTTAAGACTGTTCAATACAAGGCCTTACTATTGAAACATCGCTTTCAATAAAGTTTAACTCATTAATGAAGTTTAGAGATAAGATTAACTCTGGAAGGGATGAATATTCACTATTGTGGGAATGTGCTCTCAGTATCAAACAATGTTTAAAAGACTACTCTGTCTTTATACACCATTAACATGCCTATGTGTACATTCAATAAAAATATTGGTCATTTTAATTGCTCCTCGTCAATACTGGCCGCAAAGAGACTCTTTTCTAACATTTCCAACATAAGAGATGAGAGACAATCACCAACCACCTGTCAGAAAAGGTTTTCTTAAACCAAGCTAATAAGGTGCTTCACTCTGAATTACATAAGCCATTTTAAACTAAGATCCCTTCTGTTTTTCCCTGCACACTGTTTCCTCACTGACCTGCAGTAGAGTGATTGTAACACAAAGGAAATTGTGTATCAACAGACTGGAAGACTGGGAGATCTCTTGATTTGTCAATTGTTCAGGTGAACTTTAGAGTGAGGACTGTGTACTTTGTCTCTTACCTTGGAATTGTGTTAGGACATGATGTGCTCAGGGCCAGTATGGAAAGGAGGAACAATTACAATGACTAATATCACTTTCAATTTACAAATGGGCATGTGACTATTGCATTAAGACCATAGATTAAGTCTTGGAAGAATGAAATGTCACTCTGTAACCACTGTGTAGTGCTAATGCTTCACTGCACTGTATTCTCACTTCTCTATTACTATGCAGGGTATTTTAGGGGCTTCCCATCTCCTCTGTACTTTTACACTGAGACTAAAAAGGGAAATGGAGACCTGAAATTCCTCTCTGCTGTAAATTTCCAGTGTAAATTATTCAAGATGTTGCTGTGTGTAATTTTTCAAAACATGACGACTTCTGTAGATACTGTACTTAGTACAATCACAGAAGTTGTAGCAAAGATATGATATGATTCTCTGATGCCAATCTGATCATTCATGGCCATAAGAACCATTGATTATCGTCAGTCATATAAGATAACAAATGTGCTTGATCTGTATGTTGTAGTCACACATCCCCTGTGTTCTGTAATACATGTTCTCACCACAGTGTGGTGGGTGCAGGCCAGAGTTTCTACTCCGCTGTGAGATGTTTAGGGGCTGCATCATGTTGTGTATGTGTCAGCAGTCTGGACCCAGGGAACAGAAAAATACAATGCAAGCACCTTTTCAACACCCTCCCCTGTAAAACTAAACTGTGGGCTTAAACCCACAAAAGGTGGCTTACCACTGATGGAGGGAGTCATGAGAAGGACATAATACTCATGACAATAGAGATGCACAAACTGGCAAACTAATAAACTTTCACCATCAGAACAACGAGATAAACACTGTCTTTCGAGGAAAAAGTGATATTCTCTCCAGCGACATCGACTGTCCACTGTCCTTCGTTTGGTGGTGGTAGAGTCGGTTCACCATGTTTCCCCTCAACGCGAAGTACAAAATAAAACATCGGGCTGCTGTGAGATTAATACAAGAAATCACACTGAATATTTGTCGACAACTTCCAAAGCAACCTACATCCTTTGAGGCATGAAAATGTATGCTGATTTGATTTGTGAATTCCCCTGATGCTGTTCCAACGCATCTCTGGAGTGTCTATGGCGTAGAGGCAAAATATATATCTATTTATATATGTATAGACTGACTGCCCAAAAGGGAACTCACAGGTTCAACAGTGGTAGCTAGACAAACAGATCATAGAAACCAGCAGAAACTGTTACTGCCAGCATTTTGTTTCCATGCATAAAGGAGAAAAGCTGTGAGTTCAGCATAATCCTTTCAGAGGGCTGCGGCCGTCCCTCTGGCTGCCCTGGTCAGCATGATGCTCCAGTGCAGAAGCTCAATGCCAGGCCCTGCTCTCCCCTCTTCCTCTCCAACCGTGGATTTTCCACCGCTTTATCTGACCTGAGCCTCCAAACCCAAAGAGCACACACAATGTAAAACTCTAGCCTAATCAGTTCTGCTGCCACAAACCTAATTTGTATCAATCCACAGCACAAGTGGAGAAATTGAGAAATTGCTCGTGCTTTGGCGATCGCAGCTTTGACTGTAGTGAATGTGAACTGTTGATTGCACATTTCAGCAGAGACAGTGAGAGCAAGATGGAAATCGAGTGAATGCTTGAGATTGTAATTACATTTATACTGCGCATGCAAAAATATTTTTAAAAATATATTAGAAAAGAAGCAAAACTACCACTGCACTCCACCTCTCGCTGCACCACAGGTGCAGCCCACCACATGCCCACTGCTGTTCTGTTTTCAGGTTTGACAGTCAGCGTAGCTTCTCAAGGGAGGTTTTGAGTCAGTCATGTTATGAATGGAGTTTTCTTCCACTTTCTTGGTAGTAGTGCTTCAACCAGGCTGTGGGTGGCGTTCAGGGGCTAGATCTCCACCTCCTCCAGTAACACCAGGGGTCCAGCTGAACCCCTGAAAGGCTGGAAAACCCCCCTGTGTAAATGTAAGATGCTGCAAACCATTTTGTTTTTGTTAGTTTTTTTTCGACAGAACAGTATTGCTACACCAACCACATTTTTGTTTACCTCCCTGCTGGCTCTTACCACCAAGGGCCAACCACAAGTCCCCCTTTCAAAAGCACCCTTTACTAACTAACTAGCTGCCTTCTGAGAGCTTTCTTACGTGAGTGAGGTCTGTCCAGCTCCACTCGGATTATTCTCTGAGCCTTTTGAGATTGCAGCCTTTTAGGCCAGATTCAGAGTGATTTACACATTGAACAGACAGAGGGAGGTCGGGGCAGGAGAAGGGTTAAATGATTTTGTTTTGATTCGTAGTATTGTGCACTGGCCCCTCCCCTGGGATCAGCGGGGCTACTCTGGCCCTGGGGTGTTATAAAAAGGCCTCTGAGCTCCCCCTGCTCTGGTAAAGAGGCTGAATGTCTGCAGGACATGCTTAACGTTTGTCTATCCATGTTCTTCTACTAACAACCAGCAGGGTTGGCACATAGATGCACAGAGACTGGCGTGTTGCTCCACTCAGGAGCTCTCTATGACAGAAATCAGAATTCAGTAGGCAGAGCAGCAGATTATTCACAGTTACATGTTTACGTGTTGTTGCATTTAGCTTTAGAGAGGCAATTTCTGTTTGAGGGCAAATTTTTGTCATCTGCTTTGTGTTTTTTGGTCTCAAACAGTCATTATTGTGGAGAAGCAGAATCTCCCTTTAGTTGATTAGTTTGTTTTTTCTTTTGACTTTTCATCCCTCCATTGCTTAGAGGTTGTTTTTTGACCTTTTGACACCATGTGGGAATTCAGATCTATGTCCTTCTGGCGGGCGGTGTTTGCCGAGTTCTATGGCACCATGTTCTTTGTATTCTTTGGGCTGGGGGCAGCCCTCCGCTGGACCACTGGGCCCCATAATGTCCTCCATGTTGCCTTTTGCTTTGGGCTGGCGGCTGCCACCCTCATCCAGTCCATCGGCCACATCAGTGGAGGTCACATTAACCCAGCCGTTACTTTTGCCTACCTGATTGGCTCCCAGATGTCCCTGTTCCGTGCTTTCTTCTACATCATAGCCCAGTGTCTGGGAGCACTGGCTGGTGCTGCCGTGCTCTATGGGGTAACACCTGGCAACATGAGGGGAAACCTGGCACTCAACACGGTAAGATTACCTGCCAGCTGATGGAATTCTCTATGTCCATAACTAAAAGTAAGCAGGGTGGTTCCGACCCCTGTATTACAAATATTTCATGACATTTTTCACATACAAGATAAGTCTGGCATAAGGTCATTCAGAAGAAAAAATATCAATGTGTGTGTACATATAAGAAAACTGCATTGCATTATATACAACAGTTTACATCATGTTGTTTCATTGACTCCATCTTCCTTCCATCTTTCAGCTTCAGCCAGGCGTCAGTCTGGGCATGGCCACCACCATGGAGGTCTTCCTCACCCTGCAGCTTGTTGTCTGCATCTTTGCTGTGACTGATGAGAGGCGCAACGGACGCCTGGGCTCTGCTGCCCTTGCCATCGGCTTTTCTGTGCTCATGGGGCATCTTCTTGGGGTAAGAACCAACCCAGGGCCTAGAGGTTTGGAACAGCTTGCTAGGTTCACACAAGGACCAGAGCATTGTATCATATCACATATACATTCGCTCATGTGTATTCTCTCCGTCTTTGACTTAGATGTACTACACTGGAGCAGGAATGAACCCCGCAAGGTCCTTTGCCCCCGCTGTCCTGGTCAGGAATTTTGTCAACCACTGGGTAAGATGATTACATCTGTAAATCTTTTGACAAACTCTTCCAAACAGTAATGTGACATCTTCAGACTCACGCATCCTGCACTTTGTCTTTTTTTTTTTTTTTTTGTCAATGACAGGTGTACTGGGTGGGTCCCATGATCGGTGGCGCTATGGGTGCTCTGCTGTATGACTTTATGCTGTTCCCCCGTATGCGCGGCCTGTCCGAGAGGCTCGCCACACTGAAGGGCACCCGGCCCCCAGAGGCTGAGGGCCAGCAGGAGACCAGGGGAGAGCCCATCGAGCTCAAGACACAGGCCCTATAAGCCTGGAGTAGAAGATTGGCTTTTTGACCCCCATCCCTCACCCGTCACGCCTCACTCTGCACCCTCAGTTCCCGGTCCATCCTCAGCCCACTCAGCGTTTCTGCACACATACCTCCTCCCCGCCTCCACAAATGTTCCCGAACTCCTTGTTGTTGTGCATCCAGAACTGGACCTACTGAATCACAGTGAAGGGGCACCCACAGCCCTGACCATCTCTCCTGATTTCACATCTACCCATCCTTCCTCCTCCTTCTCCTCCTCCTCCTCCTCCTCCTTCCCCTTGGACTGCAGGACAAAGATGGAGGGTTAGAAGAAGACTTGCCACTGAAGGAAGCTCCCTGTGCCCCGTGGTGTGGGGAGTCAGTCACTCCTGGCTGACCAGGTGGCTATAACTGCTCAGGACAGGGGCCTCTCTCTCTCTCTATCTTTCCTCCCCTTTCTCTCTTTTTCTGTTTTTCTCCCTATTTTGTAGTCTGCTAGGAGTGAAGCTACAGTAGAGCAGTGGACTTCTGCATGCTTTTCCATTTTGATCCAGTGTGATCTCACCCTTCGTTTTGTTTTGTTCCACGAACTTTGGGTAAATTACATGTACGTATTGTACTTTACCAATATTTATTTGCCTCACATTCTTTTTTTTTTTTTAGTTGTGTGTGTGTGTGTGTTTGTGTGTGTGTGTGTGTGTGTGTGTGTGTGTGTGTGTGTGTGTGAGAGAGACAGAGTGAGTGTGCATGCATGTCCGTGTGCATGTGTATGCTTGTGTGCTTGTTTTATTTGATCATTTATTTTTCATTTTTCATTGCCACAATCCTTTGTCTGTATCAAATTATCATTATTATTATTATTATTATTATCATTATCTTTATTAGTTTGATTTATCATGCAAACTTATTTTAGGGAAAGCTGCTGCCTTTTCCACACCCTCACTGATACTGCAAAAGTTTGATTCACAAGTTCAACAGATTCCATGTTTAGAGTGATTCCCCTTTTTTATATCAGATGCAAATCATAAATGCCTTTGAGTCAAATCCTGAAGCCAAATTCATTCAGTTTAGCATTTGTGTCTCATCTAGTGGAGCACACACCCATTCACATTTATATTAAAATAAACGCAAAACATTAAACCATCTGGTCTTTTCTGAGCTCCGTCTTCAACGACGTCACAATTAGAAATATTTTAATGGTACAACTGCCTCTGAATCTGTTACCCATTGCTTTATACGTGGGAAATCTACAGGTTTCTACCACATTTAGAACTTATACAGTATTTGTGTTGGGTTACATTTTAAATGACTTTCTGACATGATTTTGTCCTTGAAGCTTTAGAGCAGCGCTTTTCACTGATTCATGTACAGGTGTGTGATAGTTGGTTTGCTTTTACTTTTGCGTGTCTGCCATGGAAAAACAAAGAGAGCAAACCTGACAAGCTGTCATAAGGAACAAGTGTTTTTTTAGTTGAATTGTGTTGTTTGACACGACTGAAGGGTCTTTGTGACATCAACGCGAGGTTAGAAATGAAAGAGTGCATGAGGTGTGGTGGCTTCTTGCTGGTGTTGGCAAACACCTGGTGCCTTCTCTTTTCTACGCTGAGCTGGGTGGCTCTTTAGGAGTGAAGTAGTTTCATTGGTCAAGCCCCCTTTTCTCTGATGTTTGGGAGAAGAGAGAAGGTCACCGCGAGGCGACTGAAATCTTTAGTGTGTTTGTACAGGGTGATAAATGTACACCTCTATTTTCATACAGTCTACGGGAACTTTGAAGTTGAAGCTCTGCATTGGCCTGGTGTCCCCTCTCTCTTCCATCCCTCCTTCATTCACCCTACCTCCTCCCTTTGTTTATGAGGCAGCCATCTTGTTCTGCTCTAATGAGGGGACATCTAAAGCTGCTGGGATGGAGGGAAGGGGACGGGGCACTGAGATAAGTTAGCATTTTGACAAATTTCACCAGAGCAGTTATTGAACCAGACATGTAAGCTGATTCTTTCTGCTTCCTCTACATAACCTTTTTTTTTTCAGTGTGATTTCCCTGGCAGTGGTTGAGTAGAATTTACATTTTAGTGGCATGTTGAAATTAGAATTTGTGTTCTAATGGAAAAGCTTTGTGATGTACAGTGTAAAGTTTTCTTTTTTTAAAAAAACATTTCATGATTGTTGAAACTGGATGGATAGGAAATATAATATCCTAGTTATGCAATGTCTCCTCTTTGGCTGATGGGTTATGGAAGTGATGCCAATTATGTTTTACACCAACATGCTTTCATTCAATGGACAGCCTTTATGATACCAGGCATACCTTCCCAATCTCGATGCCACTGATTTATTATTTTTATATGTCAAAAAAATCCAAAAATTCTTATGTTTTCAATCCTTTTTTGTGTGTTTTTCTTTTAGACTCACTGTAGAAAAATGTAAATAGATGGTTCCATACAGGAGAGACCTACACTTGCAAACACCAAAGAAGCTAACCGTAGCTATATGCAACAATTATTATATATGACATCTTCACTTCTGAGAAAAAAACCCAGTAACCATTTACATAAACATTTGCCAATCAGATGAGGTTATTCCGGTTCATCTGTCTGCAGGTGTTTGTGCAGGACATACCCCTCTGTGTGACGTCAAGGTTGACTTAAGGGAGATAACATAATTTCTCATTTCTTGCAAATAAATTCACAAAAATATTTTTTGATATTTTGAGAAAAATTGCGATTTTACTTGCCACCATAGTTGTCAGATTATTTGGATTGTAGTAGTAGCCTCAGAGTGATTTACCCAAATGCGATCCACATGATATAAAAGATTATTATACATACTGCATGTTACTTCTAACACGCTATTATATTATCACATGCACGACATTGACAGTGATGGTAGGTAGTGCAAAGCTTCTTATAAAACCAAAAACTTAGTTTATGGGAAAGACCGGTTTTGATATAAATTCAGGTGCAAATAAAAGCTGCTAAAATCAGAGGAAAATCAAACACAGAGCAAAGTTAATGTATCCTCAGTCACAATGTTTCCTATCAACTGCAGTTCTAATGACTTCTTTGCTTTTCATTTAATTCCGAACAGCTGCTTCAATACTTAAGATTACACAGCTTTAACATTACAACACATCGAAATGGCGCATTGACATGAGACTCCGAACAGCATTACCTTCATTTAGTTACATAAAGCAACATCTAGTCTGAACCTTGAATAGAATAAAGGACAGATGGTTTGGGGATAATCTTTTGGTCATTACCAGTTTTATCACTGAAGACTGAAGACAGATTCCATCACAAAAAAATTATTGTTTGTGCATTAGGGCATCGAAAATGAGAAATAAAATATCTGAAGCATGTAATATGTAACATTTGCACTCCATTACTGGGATACATACATACATCTAATGTAATATATAATATGAGCATTTCCCACCACCATTATAATCACCACTTCCTTTGTAAATGTCAATCAATGTGGAATAGTTTCCCCACTCAACAGTGATGTAAAAGCTTTTTGTTCCTTTCATGTTCCTAATCCTCACTATAGCACAGAACAGGTTAGGGCCACAAACACTGACTGACATTAACCATGCATACTGTTCAATACTGTGAGGCTGAGTGTATGTCGCTTGCCTCATCATGACTAAAAAAATATGTAACAAGCACAAAGTATAACATGCGATATGCTTCACAGCCTAAAAAAAGAATCTCCACTAGCTCACTGTCCACTGAGCGGCGATGTCCCGTTACCTTTACCTTTCCATGAGCGGCACGCTGGCAGATGTTCCACATGTTTGGCTGTGGTTGGAAAAGCACTGTAACCTGTACAGTAATCCACTTGTGTTCCCGAATGAAAGCAATCCAAACAAAGAAATCCTCAGCGGACAGCGATGATAGCACTTTTCGGTCTGGTTTGTTCACAGTCTTACTTTGCCCTTAAAAGAATTTCCTCCTTTCACCAGCTCAACACACTGAGTCCCAGAAAGATCAAATTTTGTCTCCACAAAGTTTTTAATCAAAAGCAACAGAAGCTGTAGATGGATGGGGATGATGAAAGCGAAGGAAGAATGTCTGCACAAACAATGGCACTGTCTCTCACATGATGGTAAGACAGATGAGTTTGACTCTGGTCTCTGTTCGACGCCTGCTTTGTACTCCAGACACAGCTTTGATGGGAAGTCTTCCTAATTATTCAGAGTCTGGAGAATACTGTCCAAATCTAGGTCCATATTGTTACCTGCGGGACTAGACAACACACACACACACACACACACACACACACACACACACACACTATGTAAAACTATTTCTGGAAAAAGCAAACAGCATGGCTTTTATGCACTGATATGAAGATAAACACCTACAGTTCAGTGAAGACAACAGGAGAGGGTGAGCTGAACTCATCAGAGTTAGTTGCAGTTTCCATGATGTCTTGAGGGATGGACTCTTGTGGGCTGAAGGGCTGCTGGAACTGACGCCTGAAAGCAACGGCAGGAACAGGAACCTTTCAGGTGATTCATTAATAACCAGTAACAGTGCGAGATACAAGCTTCCTTCAGTCACGTGATCAAAGAACTCAAAAGTGGCATGTTCTGGAGTAAAAAGACTGACATTGGTAAAAAATTTAAGGCTTCATTTTTTTTACTCATGACTTTTTGATGTCAAGAAATCACTGTGAAATAATTTCAAAGTGTCTGAAATATCAGCATAAATATGTATAACACTTGCTTTTTCTCAACCTATGAGAAAAAAAAATAGTAAACAGCAGTGGAGAGTAGTTCAACACAGTTGACGTGCTGTTATTAAACATAATTTTGCTCTTATGACAGTAAGAAGATATTTGAGTTACCTTACTAAAATTCTTTTTTATGAGACCTTGGAAGATGATGTCACAACAGGATATTGCATGTAAAATGTTAGGTAAGTACACAATATAACACAAAGGACCAAAGTCCAAGCCAATAAACTGTAAACTACAACTACAACTATTGCAGCGTAATCTTTAAAGACTTTTAACCTCTGAAACAACCCAGAACTTTATTATTATATGCAGTATATATTATTATTTAAGGCCAAAGTTTTCACAGATGATGATACTGCTTCAGGAGAATGTGTAAGACAGTGGCTCTAAATGATTAAGAACAAATGTCTTTAATTTTTACAGTGATATGAATATAATTAGTATGCTTCAGTCTTTTCATTTCAGTTGACTTTAGAAATAGGAATTTGGCATTTTTACTTATATACTGGAAAAAATGCCTCCTACATTTTGGGTTTCACCTTTAGTCTGTTTTATTAACTACAGTATCTCATGGGTCCCTGAAGGTTGACAAACATAAATGTGCAGACATAAACACAATATAAATGTTGCCGGTGATAGATGATTGGTCCCTAGCTGGTGGAAACACATCACCAGGGAATAATGGTATAAAAATAAAGGGAAAGAGAAAAATGTGTAGACGTGTCACTTACACAGGGAAGGTAACAGAACTGTGAGGGTTTTCAGCCATAGGGGCCATAATGGGAGGTGGGGGTGTGGCTGATCCAGCTTCCCTGCACACACACACACACACACACACACACACACACACACAAACATGAACATGTCATGTTTTCCATTTAACTCAAAATGACTTCAAGTGCATCATGTGGCGCTAATGTCTATTAGTAATAAATACTTCCTTACATGCCCACTTTAGTGCGCAGTGACACAGGGATGTAACCTCCGGCAGGTGATGGTTGAGGCTCTGTTTCACACAGCAGCAGAGGAAAAAAGAAGAACTCTGTTAGTCACCCGTTCTCACATTGACTTCAGATCATAAAACTGACTCTGTGCATGAAGACCATTACCTGAGTAGAATTTTTTGAAAACTTCATGTTTAGGAAATTCAGGATACAGGTGTGTTATGTGATTGATGTCACGGATGCGGTCACCAAGGCTACGGATCTCAAGATCCCTCTTGGTGAAGGGCTGGATATTCTGGATTTTCAGGCCCCCATCTAGGAGAAAAAAATGTTTGATGTATCAGTGGATATACGGAGGGAGGGAGGGAGAGAAATCATAGACTTATTCATACTTTATCCCTCTACCCTCCACTGCTCCACCTGTGGGACACCAGCACCATGTAGAACTATAGCAGACTGTTATATCTATAAACCGTTACAATAATGTCAGCATGTAACATAAGTATCTCTTGATTGGCCATTTCTAAGAACAATGCTCTGTTGTAAAAACTAATCCAGGTACAATGCATGACAGCGTACACTACAGAAACCTTAAAAATATATTCTCCCTCTTCTTCTAAAAAATGTCTGGCTGTCCAACAATGTAATGTATACCACTAAAAATGATGTCCAAATGTATTGGAAGGGTCTAAAGATGAAAAAAATAAAAAATGCTAACTGTTTTAATTTAGGCGCAAGATCAGGGACTGTGAAAATAAGGTTACAAATTCCCTCAAATAAAAATAACATAAAAAATATACTGTATGATTTCCCTCATGAACCATGTTAACACTGAATCATACAACAGTTAGTTCCGACCAAGTCATTTGATATAGAGTGTATCACTCCGCTCGTCAGTGAGAGAGGGGACTGATCGACAACTTCCATCTATGGGAGTAGGAGAGAGGGAAAATACCTTATCTACTAAAGAAGCAGCATGTGAGCCAAACCACAGACCACAACTTATTAACCCCTGGAGAACCACAACTCTTAAAGAGGTGGTTGACCTGAAGTCTTAGCTAAAAATACATGGAACAGATGGTCATCCATTTCAGAAAAGGCAGATTAAAAGAGCAAACAAAAGAGGAAAGAAGATGAGGACAACAAAACAGAGGACTCTGCCTCAGATGATATCTTCAAGTCGTCGAGTAAACTGAGATTGACAGCGACAATCACACGACAGTCTGCAGTGAAAATGTGGTAGAAACCAATACAAAGTCTGTAAACTTTGTATTGGGACTTTGAACTAGGCTTTTCAGGTGTTCTATTAATCGTTAATTAGCGTTACATTAACGGTCAATATGTATCTTAGATTGTAACAAACTTTGCAAAGATGAATATTTTTCCAGAAATAACATTTGAATTAAATGTCATCTGGTCGTCAGAAGAGGATGAAGGGAGGAAACCTGGATATTTCAGCGCACACCTGAGGTAACGTTCAGACAAAGCAGCAAGCTAGTGTGCACTGTGCAGGTCAGGACAATGTTCATGTGTTGTTTAGCAACAATCCAGTATCAGTCATGTGGCGGAACAATTTCTGTTGGCGTAGCTAAATGAATTATGAAATAGACAAACAAATCATAATCTGTGGTTGCTTATTAAACTCGTGGCGCTGCGGCCTGCGACCTTGTACCTACGACTGAATCACAGCCGTGCTGATGTTGCTTCATTTGCTGAGTGTAACAAACTTGAAACAGAAGAATTTGAGGGAAGAATTCTAAACTAAACATAATCAAATCCAAACTGGCGCCACACCAACACTTACTCTCAGAAGCAGACACATAAGCGATGGTGATGCCTCCAATCTCAGAGTCACTGAAGCGAAGCAAGAATGTCCCGTTGGGCCTGTCTTTGAGAATCAGGTGTAGATGTTGCTTCCCAATGAAACCAAATATCAGCCTAATGGAGCAAAACATTGTAAACACCTGTTATCATTGTCCCCTGTAGTAGATTGCTAATATTAACTACTGAAATAGCAGTAGAGCCTCCCCACCCTTCGCTCCAGTAGGTTTTCAGGTGCCTCTTGGTCAGATCCATCACTCCCTCGAACCACTGCCAGAATGTGAACGGTCGACCCGGGAGAACCTCCTGTAAGGTTGAAAGCCACAGTGAGATACGAGCGTATGTCAGTCTCTGTATGTCTGCGCAAAACGACACACACCCGAGCGTACCTTATTAAACTGGGCCCAGGAAACCATCATGTTGCTGAAGTCATCGGCAAAGTCAGGCTTGTCAAATATCTTCTGGGCCAAGAAGTGCTGGTTGTAGTGGTCCAGATTGTGCTGCGTCTGAACCTCGGAGGTGAATTTACTGTTGAGAGTGCTGTACATCATCCTCCAGGGCACGCGCTCGGGCACCACGAACGGCACTCTGTCCTGATGACAACAACAAACAGGCTGACATGAGCGAGAACACTGATTTGCATGTACAATGTCAGTGGCAGGAACTGAAAAGAGAGAAGAAAAGTTTACTGCAGACATTGTACATTTTGTTTTGAGTGGTAAGGCATTTAAAAAAAATCGATTGATGTCTTGCAGCTCACATCAGACTATTTCCAGTCAACACTTGGACTTGATGAAGCAAAGAGAACAACAAACAGGAAACAAACAGGAAACAAACAGAGCTTGTGTGGACATTAATGAGAGTCTGTGGTTCACTTTCAGCTCAATAATCTAGATTGGTCAAGCTCTAAACCATATTTTATGGATAAGATGTTTATGAGTTTGCATGTTTGAGTATTATGAGAGTTAAGTGCTGAGTAGGTTTCCAGTAGAGGTTTAAATTATATAAAGGGATGTAAACATGGCCGTCGTCTCTGACTGTGATTATCCGGCAGAAGTATTTCTGCCTTTATGGAAACTCAGTTACAGACATTTGTCATGGTAGGAAAAGCACAAGTGTAACTGATAACATTACAAACAACTGCATACCATTTAGCTGCTTTCAGGGTCCTGATATTGTGCATGTCGACTCACTGCCACACTGTCACAGATTACAGGGAAACTTGATGGAACAGAGCCATTGTTACTGAAATTTGAAGCAGCTAAATGTATCGCAGCCGTCACTGATATCCCTTGCTGTAGCTTCATATTTGAGACAGTTAGAGAGAAGTATGGATCTTGTCACCTAAATCTCCACCAGAAAGACTGTTTGCATATTTCCCAAAATGTCTTAATATTTCAACTCAAAACACTGGATTTAAGTGTCAGCTTGTTTGACTATCTATCATATTAACATCGGAACCTCTGAGCTCCTGTTCAACAGTTTAGTCTACAGCCACTCTCACAACAGAGCTTTCTGAATTATACTAACACTTCGTTACTACTATAGACACTGCAATGATCAAATGTATCCCCATCTGTAAACACACCACGTTTCTTTGGCTACAGTTCAATAACGAAAATCTTTTCCTTCATTTTCTGCCTTTATTCAGAGTTAGTCAGTCCCTCCATGTTCTTTAAATATCATTGCAATTCAGTCATTCTGTCTTTCAGACCGACCATTAGACAACCCATCACCTCCCTGCTACCACTTGATGTTCACGGAGGCTCAGCTGAAAGTTTCCATCAACAGTCTGCTGGCTTAACGCCACTGACACCAGCGTCTAGACTCAGGGGGACCAGGACCTACCTCCTATCTATGCTTCATAAAGATGATTCACATTGATAGAATCTAATCTCTGTTTTTGCTTCTGTCATTCTCTCATCCTTGTATTTTCCTTTTTGCATTCAATATTGTTATGTTTAAAAAGAAGTCTGATATCAGCTTGCAAACACATTTTGTAGCAGCTAAGAGTCTTTCTGCTGTTGATTTAGGAGTTTTCACCCACTCTTCCTGCAGATCACCATCTGAGACATTTTTAGTTTGGGTTGCACACACAGCATTGTTTAAGATCTAGCCGCAAGTTCAAGTCAGGGGACTGTGAGGGCCCAAGGCTTCAGCTTGTGTTTCTTGGAGTAGTTCATTGTTGTGCAAGTCCCTTTTCAGTTTCAGCTTCTTAACTGGGTGCAGGACATTTGCTTATTTCAATTCAAATTATTATCGAAAACAACTTGAGGACCAACTTCTCCACAAGCTGAACCTGTGTATTGCATTCATATCATGAATCGAGCATAGTCACTTTCATATATTGCATCTCCTAAGGCCCACCTCAACCCCAGCAGCCACCTGTGGGTTTTGTAGCCTATGCTCCCGTGTGGGGAGTCGGGCGTGGTGCTATTATCATTCCTCCACCCTCCCTGCTGTGCTGAGCTTGAGATGTCTGACTAAAATAGAGTTACTGTATTCACAACAGCACAGAGAGACAAACGTTGTCACTGATAATAGGTCATAAAAAGCGGCAGAACATAATAGGAAGTTAAAAAAAAAAAAGTGAAGTGAAGTGAAAAGTAATCACTTACTGGTTCAGAAAAAGCACAGTCCCATATGATGGTGGCCAGAGCGTTGTTGTCTTGACTTCCGTGGACAATGACCACCACGGGCAGTGAGATCGTCTGTAATCAATGACATAATAATTTATTCTTAGTCATGTTCCCACTGAAGATATACACTAAACATAAAATCTTAAAAATGTTTTGCGTTTTGTTTTGTTACAAAAAGTGAAACATATATTTTAGCTTTAAGCTCAGTGTAGCCTATCGCTGCTGAAGCCATTTAACAAAGCTTGTGTGCCGACAAATGATATGAGAGAAAATCAGACGCAACTATGTACAGCGCAATATAACACAGTAACAGGATGTAGGGTTGAAACATGTGAAGGACCAAACCTGTATCCTGTACGGAGTGTCACAGCCTGTGATGGTGATCTCTGTGGAGAACAGGAGAGCAAATTTCTCTTCTGTCACAGACTCTGATCCCTTTCTGTCGGCTCGCTTGATCTTCTTGATGGACTATTGAACCGAAATAAAAGTTTACATACGATGATAAAACGGAACAATAATTCAATCTAGGCTGGTAAATCAAGACAAGTACATACCATATTCCTAAAGGTGGCACACGTGCTCTTGCTGGCCGTGTTGTGTTCTAGGATGGCGGTGTTGTTGATCAGTTCCCCGACATTATCACTGCAGGCAACATAGCAGAGAGTTTCAATGGCAATAATTTATTCCTCCATCTATATATGTATATGTGTAATTAGAAATACACGGCACTGAGTCTTAGCCGCCACTTTATTTCTATAACACCTGCCAAAACAAAAACATGTACCTTTGGAAGACCAAAACCAACTACTGTAGTGTCCTTAGTCTTAAATAGCAGATTCTGAGGTCCCTCCACATCGAGCAATACACAGCAGACTTTAATTATAAAGTAGGATAATGGAGCTTTAATGGTCTGGACTAGTTAATCTTACTTTGACTTTGTGCTTAGCTAATGGTTTAATTAAGAGTTTTACCGACAAAATTTAGTTCAATTAAGGAACAACTGGAGTAATTAACAGAACAAATCCACAAACACTCATGCTAAGTATAAAGGATACTACGGGTAAAAAAAAGTACTGAATACCATGAAAACCAATTAAGATGCTGTACTGTATATATGACTCACCCGGGTACACTGGCCAGGTTCCTGGCCTGCAATTCATTAATGATTTGTGCCTTCAGCACCACAGGCTTCCCGGGAGCTACTTTCTCCCCCAGCAGATATCGCACGGTGGTGGAGAACTTTGACTGAGTTTTAATGACCTGAGGTGGCTGCTTGTCCACCACAAGAGAGCTGAAGGAGACATCAGTGACACAAGTGAGGAAAAGATGCATGAAACGTCTTTGTTGCTGTTTGTATATTAAATGAATTGGCTTTCTTTCACAGTTCTCCATATGAAAACACATGGGGCAGAATCAGTGCGCCTGTCCTACCTTTGAATCAGAACCTGCAGAAGTTGCCCCAGCCTTTCCTGGAGCTCTGGAATTGATTCCACTATTAGCATCAATTCCTGTCTCAGCTTCCCGTTCACCCCAAGCAGCTGCTCACACCTAATGGAAAAAATAAACAAAGACAATGAGGGAGGGAGATGGAAAGTCAATTACCTGAACCAGTAAAGCATATGATTTTGTGTTGCATTAACAGTAATAATCTGACCTCCAATATGGCTTCCTCCCATGATGTTGATAAGCTAATAACAGTTTTCATTTTAGTCTTAAGTCGTCGTAGACTGTGTAATTTATATGTTTAATTTCTGTAAATTAATTAATGTGTACAGAGTCACAGACAGAGACACTTTCAAAAGCCAAGAAAACCAAGTGGATATATATTATATATGTTATGAGTATATGTTAAAGAATGTGTTTAAAAATCTTGCTTAAAAATGTAATTCTGCTCCTACCTAAATTAAAGATCTGCTCCTACCCTGCCTCTCATTACCTTGGGTTGGTTAGGTTTAGGCATGAAGAGTGATGATTAAGGTTAGGGTAAGAAAATCAGGGCTTATCAGCCAACCAGAAGAAGGGTAGGAGTTAAGTCTTTGCCCACATCCAGTGGGAAAAAAAATACCACCAGACACGCCGGGTGCCGTAAGTCTTCGGGTGCCGCTGTAAAACACATTTATTCTTCTTCTGATATTTTTTGGCGGTTGGCAAACAGCTTTTTGGTGCATTACCGCCACCATCTGGTTCGTGAGAGTTAACGGTGCTCATGTTCTCTTTTCTTATTAGTTGCAAACAGAAAGGTTCAGTTCACCATTCACCAAAAACATGAGCATGTTCAATGAACGCGTTTGTTTATCGTGTTCATGCCCAACACTGCCAACACTACTCATCTCCGATTGGCTAATAACATATTGCCACCTGGCTACTCACTAAACACCAGCAGACCTGAGAGGTTCAAGGAAAGGACTACTCAAACCATTTCCACACCTTACCAAACTGTAAACTTCTCCATGTTAATGCAAAAGTTACTTCACACCAGCGATAACACAACCAGCCCGTATTTCAAGATGTACTGTATCTTTGTTCACTGAAATGCATGTCAAAAAAACAATATGCAAACACAATGTAGCAGGATACTACACTTAAATATAAATGTTACAACAACAGTGTAACAGGGAGGTGTAGGCTGAAATAATCTCATCCTGCATTCCTGGTAAAGCACAGTGAAGTCCTCAACACAGAGGACAAGTCTTCAGAGCTCGTCACTGAAAGAGGGGACTGATCCACAACTTCCGTCTATGGGAGAAGGAGAGAGGGAAAATCCCTGATGTACTAAAGAAACAGCATGTGAGCCAAACCACAGACCTCAATTCATCAACCCCTGGAGAACAACAGCTCTTAAAGAGGTGGTTGACCTAAAGTCCTAGCTAAAAATCCATGGAACAGATGGTCATCCATTCCAGAGAAGGCCAATTAAAAGAGCAAACAAGAGAGGAAAGAAGACAATAAACAGAGGACTCTGCCTCAGATGATATCATCAAGTCGTCGAGTAAACTCAGATTGACAGCGACAATCACACAACAGTTTGCAGTGAAAACAAAAGGACAGTCTGCTATGCAAATGGAAGCAAAGCCTGTGGTAGAAACCAATACAAAGTCTGTAAAGACTACCAACTTAGAAAACTTAGAAAGAAAAGCTTTCCTTCATCAATGAGCTAGGGAAGTTGAAACATCAAATAACTCAAAGTTGGATCAGAGAAGAAGAAGAAGGAGACAGACGGATTAAAAGAAAGCTCCAAAGTCCAAACTTCACTGGCCCAGTCCAAAAATAACTTGAGCTAATTCAGGCAACCTCCAGGCTAAAAGCAGCCTTGATCCAGCTGCAGGAAGACCTGAACAAGATGTGAAGAATGGTTCTGTCTCCTGAACTCTCTCTTGATCGCCAAGCAGGCTCTGGACGTTAGGGAAGAATAATAATAATAATATTTAACTAAGTGTGTGCTTTTATGCGACACAGAGGCAGTCAGTCCAAAAGGGAACAAGTGGCGTGGGGTGCACCTCACCAGGTCTGCAGGGGGTTGAGGTTTTCGTCAAAGGGATGCCCGATGGTGGCCTTGTGCTGCTCCCACCTCCACGCCTTCAGCCTGGTGACCAGTCGAGTCTGACACTGGTCCAAACAGTCCACACACTCCTGCAGCAGCTGGAAACGCTTCTACAACAACCAATACAAAAATATTTTCAAGTCGTTTCAAATTGACATTAGACTGTGTGATTTATGTATGGGTTGTTTTAGTTTATAAAGTTTTTTAGTCGATGAAACGAATCGTATGAAAGTTAAAAAAAGCTAAGATATTGTCTACCATTTGTTCATTTTGCCTGGGCAACATTTAAAAAATCCAGAGGGATTAAGTTTATAATGTCAGACAGATAAAGAAAAAAAAATCTTGTACTGGGGGAAGAATCTACAGATATTTGCCATTACAAGTGTGACGATTAGCATCAGACTAGTAAAAACATCAGGCTCTGGCCTTAGAGCAATTTTCTACATGGCAAATTTTTCGACACTGTTTGAATACAGCACAACTTTAATTCGGAAATGTATGTTAAAAAAACAAACACGTTTCCTTAAAGGTGCCAGTAATGTCGGCTCTGGCAGCAGAAGCCATCGCCGAGCTCACCGTGGCCATGGCTTTAACATTGTACTCCAGCTGCTGGATGTGGCTCTGGAGTTTCTGGATTTCTGACTTTGCGGGATCCAGTCCGTTCGGCTGGATTGGCCCTGTTCAAACAACAAATAAAATCATATATGTTGAGTCCTTTGTGTGCTACAGGATACTACTGTATGACCTTAAAAAGAAAGATAAAGTATAATTTCTCTGCTGCATGTGGACATTGACATTGTGACGTAAATGCCACCTTCCTGTCATTATTGAGACTGACAATTAAGAAACAGAAGACGGGAAATACAAACCTCTTACTAAACCATGATGGATAAAACAGGTTTGACTGAACAACAGGTGAACAATCCAGATGTCCCAGACAATACAAGCCCAAAAACATACATAACATATCTACAGCTGATATAGTATTTCAGTACTTGCACTGTACATTGATTTAAAAGATTTTTAAAGATTAAAAAAAAAGAGAAAATAGTTCATGTATGTCAGATTGAAACAGACTGAAATGCAAAGTCAAATTCTCTCTGTTGATTTTCTTATACACACATCCTTTTATTTTGTTTGCAAATTGGAGGACACTGTTTATCCTTAAATAGTATGTAGGCGGAGCAGGGGATTTCCATGTGAGCCGTTTTCAGTGTAAGTCACTTTTAAAGTTTTATGTAGGAAATGTCATAGCAGAATGAAGAATGCAAAAATGGCTGTGGGAGTAGTAGTAGTACTCTACTCTCTTTTGACAGTACTGAGTGGGCACCTCATGTTCTGATTATACATGTGACTTTATAATACTATATGCAAAACAGGACGTTAGGCCACTGACCCTTGTCAGAGCAGGAAAAGAACAAACATATAATATAAAAGAATAACAATGGCTCTGCTACACAAAAATCTCTCAGCAAGTGTGAAACTGTGAAGTTCATGTAATCAACACTGGTTTTAGAGGGAATAATTTTTTGGAAAAACATAGGCTAAATAAAATATTTTGTCCCCAACACAATGGTAGGGAAAACACTGAGATTTGTACTTTGTACTCTCTTTTATCCAAAGAATTAAAATTCTGTGATTCTGAATTTCCTGTCCTCCTGTTGAAGAGTTGAAGAAGACACATAAGCCATGTCAGTGAGTGAGCATGCACAATACCAAGACTCTGGAAGCCCCTCCCCTAAATAGAATGCAGCCAATCAGAAGTCATGGTAAAATAATAATACAATAATATAATAAAAGAAATAAGGCTGCAACTAAAGCTTATTTTCACTATTGCAGAAACTTCACATTGCAGTTTCCCAGGCAGCCTCTGAAAAATGGTGAATGACTAATATTATATGCAGATGGAATAATCAATCAATCATTTCAGCTCTAGGACTGAGCTGTCCAGTGTTGTTTATGAGTACACTTTTGTTCCCCAAACTAAACTAAATCTTCACTTAAATAGGTTTCTGAAGAGAAACTGAAGAGGTCATTGTCACAGCCTGCTATGCCTCTGTCCCACTCTCCACTCTGCCACACCTCCTATCAGCCTCACTGTCCTCACCTGCACTCCATCTCCAAACAGGCCAGTATATCTGCATCCCCGGTTCACTCGCTCTTTGCCAGAGTGTTCTTAGTATCATGCTAGACTTTCCAGCGTTCATCTCCAGACTGACTTCCCTGTATCGACTCTGCTCGTCCCTCTCCATCCTGCCCCGTCTGTGCCCCGGTAAACGCCTCAGCCTTCTGTCATCGACCACGAGTTCTGCCTGGGCGCTTCCTGGTCCCCGTCTGCCTGTCCCTGTCCCTGTCCCTGTGGCTGTTTGGCGTTCTCCAGCTCCGACGTCGCAACGTGAGTGCTTCCCTGCTGGTTTCCCGATCCTTCGTCTGACTCTGATTACCCGCCTGCCTGCTCCTACCTGGTTCCAATCCTTCTGCCCCCTCAACAACATGTCCAGCCCCGGCCCCAGACCCTTTCCTCCATCCCCAATACCCACCTGTGTGCAATATCTCTGCTGGTTCATTAATAAAAGTCATTACCAACTATTCACATGTTTGGTTGTGCTGCAATTGGGTCCTACCACACCCCGTTAGTCATAAAATAGAGGCCTACTTCTAAAAAAAAAAAATGGCTGCTAAAGCTTAGAAAATAAAACTGAAATCATGAATGAAAGATTATGTGTATGAAAAAGAGGAACAAAAATAACTGTAGTCCAGTTCTTCTGTGGGTTGGTGCTGATGTAAGCTCATAGTATATAGTGTGTGTGTCTCACCTTGTAAACCCTCATAGTTCTGTCTCTCCCAGTTGAGCTCTTCCTGCAGCTGGTGCATCTTTTGTCGTATGTCCTGGACCTCCAGCACTTTCAGAACCAGGTGGTCTACATCCTGCATGTTGGGGAACGAGGACTCTGTACTCGGGTACTGTTGGTACTGTGGAGGGTTGGGGATCTGAGTGGGCTGCAAACATGAAAACAGTACTTAACAAACTTACATTGTTAGTGCTGGAGTCCCAGCTGCTATAGTATGGTAGTAAGATCTATTTCTCCCCGAGAACCGAGACCGAATCTATTTACATACTTTCAGAAGAAGAAGTATAACAAAAACAAAATAGACAACTACATCAGGGATTCCCAAAGGCCCTGATACAGTGGGCTTCCCTCCAGACAACAATGAGGCAACTTCAACTTTGTCTGACCCTGACCCATAGTTTGGGGGCTTTGGAGGATGTAAACAGGAAGCTGTGGGCTACAACTTGACAAAATGGCACCAATAAAAGTATGCTGAATTAACTATTAGCAGTTCCTGTTTCTAAGGTACCCACAGATGTCCAGACAGCTATCACTGGATTACTTTGATACTGAAGAAAGCTTCAAAACGTGACTGTTCCCAGGCAAGTTCTGGACAAAGGAGCGTCTTCTTTTTCTATGATTTCTATGTGGATTAATGGGCTTTTACTCTCAAGGGACAAGAAACGTAAGACACACTGAATCTAAGAAAATATGACTCAGAGCTCTGACTCAGATATGAAGGAGTACAAATGCATATAATGAAGGTATTTCTTTTACTAAAATGGCCATATTGATGTTTTTTTTGATTTACTACAAATTGTATAAATCTTATTCCCAAAGATTTCTGAAACTCAGACATTTTCAGGGAGGTAATTTCACTGAAGGATGAAAATCAAATCAGACTTGCTTTATGTAATTTAGGTAATCTATCACAGTACACAGTTCTTTGTCCTTGCTCACGTTCAAGGATCCTCTGACAGTCTGGATTTGAGAAATTGCCTTTTGATAACATCTGTTTGCTTCTTGTCTGTCCCCTGGTTTTGATTTTCGACCATAATGAAACAATTAATTCATTCAATTTATAAGTGAATCAATTTGTGCTTCTTTGTATATAGCCAGATGTTACTGCGTTGTCATGAAAGAATCTTCTCCACCAAACAATATCAGAAAGGAAGAAACAATCTCACTGCAGGAATTAAAGCCGTGAGTCAGTAATCAAAAGCACTGAGAGAGTTTGACTCTCTGTTGAACTGTTGAAAAATAAAGCCAACTACAAGAGTTAATAAAGGAATACATTTAACTACTCTGTACACATATACCACAAAGAAGGGGAATGTTTCTTGTTCATTCTCCAGTTTGTCTTTGTCAGTGTGTGTGTGTGTGTGCGTGTGTGTGTGTGTGTGTGTGTGTGTGTGTGTGTGTGTGCGTGCGTGGGTGTGTGTGTGTGTGTGCGTGCGTGGGTGTGTGTGTTTGTTCAGCGTGGACTTCTGGACTCCTGCTCCCAACAAACATCCTGCTCATCTGCTTCAGATCAGCTCATCTACTCAACAAGCCCCCTGCGGTACCTAAACAGTTGTCCTCACACCACCATTGTTCACCAGATCGTCCGTTCACACATGTCGTCCCACGCTACGGCAAAGCTCTACTTTTTGCATGTTTCGTTGTGTTGCTTGTGTCTCCGGCCTAACTACTGTTTTCCTGTGCTTCAGGTTCATCTTCGCCCCGGCCTGAGATCCATTACCCAGCTGGCTCTGTGTTCTTCCTCCGGTCCGGCCCAGTCCTCTACTCTGGAGCCCGTCCCGCTCTCCACTGATCCCAGGCCAGGCCTTAAACTGTTCTTCCTAAATTCTCCAATAAACAGCCTTTGTTACACCATTCACCTGTCTCTGTGTCTGAGTCCTACCTTTGGGTCTGAAAAGCTTCATTTAAAATGTAACATGTGATGTGTAAGCTGGCAAATTTCAACTCATTTTCACCGACCACTGAAATGAACCAAAACCAAAGGATACTGAGGAGTTAGGAAATCAGTCTATATATGTAAAGTTTTCTGTCCACCAAGCATGTAATCAAACCACTGTTATAGTCCTTCGTTATAGGACTGGTTTCACCTTTCTCCCGTGTGTCTGTGGTTTGTAATGAAATCTGCAGTATTTTTTGATAAGGTTCGTACCGTGCCAAGAAGAACCCTTTCCTTCCTGAGGATGTCCCTGACCATCACTCCAAACTGTAGAGGCTGCTGTTGAAACATAGTCTGTAATAACAAAGCACATGTATCATTAAATCAGAAAACAGTCTTTGATACCACCATGCAGCTACTAGTATGCAGTGATTTATTCAGTTGATGTCATAGACAATACATTTCTAGCAGCAACTTGTCTGCATCTATATTGGAGCCGGTTGGCACAAACATATTTAAGGAAGTTTGTACTGTTATTGTCACTTTCTAATAGACAAAGACATTCTTTTTTGGTTTTTTTTGGTATTTATCAACATGAACTTAAGACTTAAGGTAAGTTGTGGGCACTTCTCACCTTTCCTACAGCCCACAAACGCCTCGCATTACTCGAGAATATTTTCTTGTTCATCGTCCTGTCTTAAACTGCAAATGCAAACTGCAGGTATAGTGCACTGTGTTATCAGGGAGGAACCTAAACCCTATTCCGAGTCCCCCTACCATGTTCCTGCTGATCTGCATCAGCTTCATCCTGTCCACCACGTTGGCATTCTGCTGAGCAATAGACTGCAGCATGTTGATGATCTGGTCCAACAGAGCTCGAGACTGGCTCTCCTGCTCCACCTTTTCCAGCACAAAGTCGTCCCTGTAAGCGCACACATACACACATACACACACACACACACACACACACACACACACACACACACACATGCACATGCATACGCAATATGTGCATGTAAATGTACACACACATCACATACAGACCCACACACACAAGGCCACATATGAGCCAGCACACAAAATGCTGAGTAACGTCTCAAACTTCAGCATGCATAATGTACACTGTGCGTGCATGTGTTTGTGTTTACCATCGTTGGGACTCAATCCATTCAGCTAAAAAATGTCTGACTTCGATGGGGAAGGCGGACGGGGGATAAAGGTTGTTGACAGTCTCATCAGACAGGCACTGGATCAGCTGGGACATGTGTAGCCACTGGGCCATGATCAAGCAGGGCTGCAAAGGTCAGAGTGAAATGACATTATGCACGACTATTCATTTTTACGACATTTTTCAAGTGCTGAGGAACCAAACAGGACATCTTTTTGATCAAACAACACATTGGCATTAAAGAATAAACCGGTGTTATATTTTTCTTATTATAGGCAAATCCCATAAAAAGAACAAACGCAATAATGCATTAGTCTGTCTCTCTATATGTTCCTACTTTCCCACTTCCTTTTCACTTTCCCGCTTCCTACTCAGCCCCAAGCAGATTCCTTCAAACTATCTTTAAAAAATGGCTTCAAAATATATAGTTTCATTTTTAACCACTGCTACCCCATTGTCACGCTGGCAGGACATCCAGTACAAACATCACTTTGTAATAGCTTCCAAAAATACCAAATATGTCAATTTGAATTTAGAAGAAATGAGTATAAAGTGATGAACAAGAATAATTAAGAGTATTTATTCTATATTTGATGAATGATGTAGCCATAAAAAAAACATGGAGTGTTGGGTTTAAATGTGCCATTCAGTGTAAACCTCAAAGCTTCAAGCTGGAACAAGCTGATATAGAATATACTGTATGTGATAGTGAGAGTGTAGAATAAGATGGGTTTTCTAACCTTAAAGCAACTTAAAGGGGAACTGAAACAAAACTGTATTTTGAGGAGTGGGGAAAAAAAGCCTCAGCAATTTCCTAAATCAGCCAGGGATCCAAACAGGAGAAAATAGTTCAGTTGTTTGGGACTATTTTTAACCACCAATTAAGATACAATTGGTATGTGAGTACAGCAGTCAGACGGCCAATGTGGGATTATTTCAAAATAAAAAATCAACTACAGCCCCCATGTTCATCCTAGTGAAGGAACATGTAATGCACTGAAATGAAACAGAACCGAAATCAAAGTACAAATTTGGAAAACATGTTTGCCACAGCTGTGGAAAGACAAGATGTCTTACATAAGATCACAACAAGCAAGTATGTTGGGTGGGCTTTATTGGCTTCCCATTTGTGGAGAGAACCACAAAGATTCGGTCCAGGAACTTTTTCTTAAACTTCACCACTTCACTGCTGTGTTGTGGTAACGTGAAGGTGAGACCATTAATCCCTCTACTTGTGAATGTGTCGAGTATTCCACTGGTATCACTTGTGTTGAAGATCCTTTTGACCTTCATTGTATCTGAAAGCTTGGATATCTCTGTGTTGTCTGAGTGGTTGTCATTATGTAACTTGAAAGTGGTTTCCTGATCGGAGTTGGACTTCATTACACAACAGATAACATTGTTCCTTCAGTTCAAGCAATGTGCTTTTGAAAAGTGCCAAAAAAAAGAAAAAGAAAAAAGAAAGTAAAAAGCCCTGAGCTAAGAAAATCCTCATAGTAAGTCACGATATCTTTCTGTAACATTGAGCAACTCTTTGTAACTGTTGAGTCATATTGAAGGAACTCAGTATTGCATCACACCTGTTAGACTAAACAAGGAATGTGGGGATCCAGCTAACATTTAAAGTTTGAGGATAAACTAAACCCTGTTTGTCTGCCAGGAATACAGAGTAATAAACGACCCTGCTCAAGCTCAGTAAAGATTGTTTGAGTATTTTCAGCACATGTGTAGTTTATAGCTTGGGTCTTTCACTGTCTAAGGATCCAATCAGTAATAAGGAAACTGCTGAGAAGAAATCCCCCTTAAAGGAGCGGTCTGACATTTTTGGGAGATACGCTTATTGGCTTCATTGCTGGAAGTTACGAAGATCGACCACTCACATGTCGCTAAAAACATGAAGCTAGAGCCAGGTCCAACTGTAACAAATCCATCTAAAACTCTTAAAACGGACTGATTAAAACATTATATCTTGTTTAATCTATACAAAAACTGAAGTGTAAAAAAAAGGAGTTGCCTTCCTGTAGGAGACCTGCCTTTATTTTCCCAGGTAATGCAACCTGAAAACTTGATAAATTCAATACAGCGAGCCCAACAAGTCCTCCAACCTAACTGACCATGTAGGTTGATTGTCCCTACCCTCGGATATGACCCATTAGAACATACCAGCAGCAGGCACACCGGACCTTCGTTGTCATGGCAACAATAATACAACCCATAGGAGTGTAAAACTCTTTGGTTCGGTTTAGAGAGGATGATGGAATAGATGGTGGTTCTGCTTTGTTAAGTGTAGGAGCCAAAATATGTTTTTTTTATATTTGCTTGGGCTGCATGTATTGTGTCAGTTCCATAGATTGAGTGTGGTTTCCCAAAGGGAGCGCTACCAACTCCCTTTGTCTAACTCTCCCGCCGCCACCCAAGTGAACAGGTAAAAGAAGGGAAAACCACACCCATGTGTCAATCTACGGAAGTGACGCAATACATGCAGCCCAAGCAAATATAAACATAAGCAAAACATATTTTGGCTCCTACATTAAGGTTTAGCTACGTCGACAATACCAACAATATAGACAATAGCACATCAGTGGTGTTATAATGACAAGGTTATAAAAGTGAAGTGTCATAATAGCCGCGCTGTACAAGTCAGTTGGTAGCCACTAGCGACACGACACTGACAGAATTCGATGCAGATTTCTAATCTGGGCTACACAGGACTGGCCTTCTGCTGATTGGATAATTGCATGAATAAGCAGTTGTGCAGGTGTTTCAAATAAAGTGCTCAGAGAGAAGCATCAGCACTAAACAAGCGGAGGTGCAAAACTACCACGGACAGAAATGTAGATCTGTCTTTTTGAAATGATTGATTGTGTGGTTTGGATTGGTTCCAAAAACATGTATCAACATGTGCATTCAGATTTATAAGAATACACCAAATATGAACTCTGTCATCCTCCTGCTGCTGCCACCATTCCCTCTCACAGTAAGTTGTGTTTTATGCAACAATTTATAACTGTAGACTTCCCTGGAGCCGGTGGTTTTTATAGCTGTGCTCGCTACGTTGGAGTTTAGTGTGTTGGCCGACGACCCAGTGTGAGTCGCACGTATTTGGCCTATCGGTCCTGCAGGCTTTCCAAAAACATCTGGCAGTTTCCTGCAATCATAAAAGAAAATGCACCACTGCCTCTGCAAAATACAACAACAGTTCCTCGTATACATTCGCCTGGCCTTGGTGGGTACACAAAGGCTGCCCTCCCAACCAATGGACAAGCCAATCAATGCCAATGGTATAATATTCAAAATTAGCTTCTATCATATGTTGTGTTTTACTTATGTTTATTCAAATAATGAATGTCTTTTGGGTTACCTCTTGTCACAGCACCACCTTTTATCTGGCCACTGACGAAATCATTGACAACAGTTTCCAAGTTTTCCAATGTTGGGCCTCACAAACCCACAAAAATCAAGCGTCTGCAGCAACTCCATTTCAAATCATGCAACATCGTTCCTCTCCCCCTCCCAATGCAAAATGCCATGTGAAATATTTATGTAATTTATTGGCAGACCAGAGTTTCCAGGTCAAGCTACAATTTGTTTTTGTTTTGGATATCCACATCCATCTTTCTGTCAATATAAAGCAATGTTACTGATTAAGATGAGGCTGGGAGAGTTTTGGCCTTGATTTTGTTGCCAAGACATTAGATCATAGCAAATCCCCATTTTACTGAGCAGTTACTGAAGGAAAATAAACACTTCAGAAGTAATTTGTATTTGAGTATTTTTACATTGGGTCACTTCATGCTCAGCTTTACAAAGGAAATCATTATCATATATTCTGGTCCTTTCAAACTGGAGGTGCATAAACTACGTGACCCAGTGGACATCTTTTGGCACGCATTGTCTTGACAATATGCGTCAACACCTATTTTGGATATGAAGTGCTGCAGGCAGCAAAGCCATTACTGGAAAGAAATAACTCCTGGCTTGACATCATTTACTTCCCATAGCTTTTTCCATGATCAGACTGTAACAAGACGCGATTTTGAAAAGATAGAAAACTTGTATCTTGTATGTTACACCTTTATGTGTTTTATAACTGTCATTGTAAAAAAGCATGGGCAGTCAGGCTTCTATGTTTTCTTACAATGACAATGTTATTTGTACGTTTCCTTGTTCAATCGAAACAAAAAGAGAAGTATAAAACAAATGTCTAATATTTCATTCAGGCACAACAGATGCAACTGTGACACAACTGGTGCATTCAATTTCAAGAGGAAAATCAATTACATCTAGTTGTTGGCATCCAGATGTGGCACCACGTCAAGGGACGCTGTCACTAACAAACAGCAGTTTTGTTTATGTAGCTCAAAAATCATAAATTTGTTTCAGAGTGATAAAAAGAGTGATGTTACATCCTCAACAGACTCTCACTAAACAGAGCAAAGTGGGAAGAAACAGATGTTCACATCACTGTTGCTAAATAAATAGGACCAAGTGAGGCAAATCACATGTCAGGTTGTGCAGTTGAAGTCACTGCACAAACCAAAGCTGGTCATTTTCCAACGCTACTCCCAGAAAAGAAGGTGGAGGAATCCCCAACAATTCCCGTGGGTTGAGCAAAAAGTCATTTGAAGACATCACCTGTGACTTTTGGAACTTGCGATTTTTTTTCTGACAATTGTTCGACCAAGGGATTAACTGACTGATGACAATCAAAATCCTCCACTGCAGCCGTAACTTATTGAGATCAAAGCAGCGGTCATTTTATTGCTGAGAGAGAGAGAGAGGGAGAGAGAGAGGGAGAGAGAGAGGGAGTCTGCTGCCATCAAGCATTTTTTTGCTTCTCAGATATGAAGATTTGATGCGTTTCTATATCACACCTAACAGTAAAAGACAAAAGATATCTGACGATGTCAGCTTGGTCAGCTTTTCCCCTACTTGCTGTTATAGCCACAATGATTAATTATGTCAACACAATATAAAAGCAGATGAAGTAAATGTAAAGTTCTGTAGAATTGCTTTAGGGGAACAGAGGAAAGTACAGTAAGCTGCCAGCGTGGCAATTACTAATATTCACCTTTCAGAAGCCCGTCTTTAAAACCTCCCATTACCAAGGAAAATCAAGGAAGACCGAAGAGGACTGTTACACAACACCGACCTAATTGATATTTGCCTCTATCTATAGCTAACACTAAGCCTTTGGACATAAGGGCTGTGCACTCACTTTAATCTCTTCATGTCCTGACACTTTCCTAAATTTTGGGTGAGATCACCACATCATGCTCCCTTGGCAGTGTACGTGCCTCAAGTCAACTTTATTTACATAATCCAAAATCAGACATATTCCTCTTCCAATACAAACATGTTGAATAAAGAGTTTAGACAGGATTAACAGTAGTACGGACAATGACAATGTTAGCTAAATAAACTAAACAAATGGGAAGACCTCCGAGAACACAATCAACAACATGGTTCTTTCCTTATTTTCTTTAAGTGTAAACATATATACTGCACATTTTTTAATGAATATATGGACGATCAACATTGAACTGA
Source organism: Seriola lalandi dorsalis (assembly GCF_002814215.2). Lineage (NCBI taxonomy): Eukaryota > Metazoa > Chordata > Actinopteri > Carangiformes > Carangidae > Seriola > Seriola lalandi. The sequence goes on along the minus strand of NW_019525414.1, from coordinate 4,967,276 downwards.
AAATAATTGAACAAACTTTTTGATTTGATATGATTCAAAGAGAAAGCAAAAGACTTCCCCACTGCTGTGTCATGGTGTGTGGGAGCTACGGTGCAGTTGTTGGCGAGGAAAATGGATCCCTCTAAGATTACTGGTTGCTTGGGAACCAGCTGTGGCTGCTCAGTGTGAGCTATAATTTTATGATCAGGAAGCATTTGATATACAGGTTCTGTTCACCTGTCTCACAGCCACTGCCTCTAGTGACCAGGACATCAAGTCGCACATGTAGCGGATGTTTTCTCCGCGTTGGCTCTGTGAAAACTGGATCGTTGCCAGTCGGAGTTGTGCATGTCAGGGAATATCACAGCTGCCCTTATTTGTTAACTTGTTGTTAGTATCAACACCTCACTTTTACAATCAGGATGCATAATACCCTCATTAAATACAGCACTGCTAGAAGTCAGGGGCCAGCTCATAGGAAAAATAGGCATTTGCCTAGGGCACTTACAGTCAGGGGTGGGGAGATGCTGCGAGAATGCCTCTTACATAATTTTATTAATCATGGTTACAGTAACAACATTATCGACAAAGGCAGCCTTTTTTACATGACAATAATAAACATAACAAACACTGCTGCCTCTCTCAAATTTTCACCTGCCCTGCAGTGCACCTGTACTGTGCACACTGCACACTGAAAGTGGGGGATGATGGGTACAGTTTCATATGTAATGTGCCTCACTCAGCCCAAGTCCAGGATGTAACGCTGGCTGACTGATGGCAGCTGCTACATTGGATCAGCCAGAGGGATGATTCAATTATCATGAGCTCATATTATTTCGTAATGAAAATGTTGGAGCCTTCAGGTGCACGAGGACGAAAACAGACAAATGATGAGGAGGAGGAGAAAACTCAGTAATACGGAGGTATGTCTTCTTGTCGTCACCAAATTCTAATGTGGCCTATAGGGCACAGAGCTGGACCTGAATGCAGCCACACATTGTATAAAGTGTTTGTGTTTGTCTGGGATATAATATGCATTATATGCTATCTGGGCTGCAAATACTATGACATGGAATGAGTTGTATTTCAGATCATATTAAAATTATCTTAAAATTAGCTCAATCAGCGCTGGTTTAATGCCACATACACACATTAACATGCACATGCAAGACAGATATTGCAGTACAGTATTGTGAAGTTGGGCAAAGGACATGGAGGGAGGAACCAAGTTGATAAAGGCAATATTGCTGCTGTTTTGATCGTTACATAATGTACATTATTGTTTCCTGAAAAGTCAAGACAGTTATTAAAAAGCAAAACCAGAGCTTTGATAAAAACAGGGGGTTTTGGTGATAGTGAAAAAATTGACATGATCCCTTTAATGGTTTGCCAAACGGTAGGAGGATATAAGGCCATTTCAGGTCGACACACGGGCCTGCAACAGCCTGTTTTTTTTTTTCACTCTCTGTAACCAAAACATGACAGGGACGCAGACAATCTATAATGCAGAACTAAACAAGGCCTCAACAACCGCAGGCCCCAGTGTTTAACAAATAAATACCTGAGCCGTAAAACAAATATATGAACTCTTACCTTCAGTTGAGAGGAGATTTCATAACATTGAAAAATGCTCTGGTCCGACGCCTCTTCCTCCTCTTCTGTCTCATAAGTACTCCGCCTGTCCGAGTATCCTACTCAACATATTCCTCCCTCCATCTCTCACTTTAACGCTGATGTTGTCCCAGAAAAGCCGGAGATTTACCGTCGTTTCGACCGAGGAGAAGTGAGTTTAGAGCGCGGAGTAGTTCACACAGGGCGAGGACAACTTTTAACAGCCTAGAAAGCGGGTTAAGCTCATTTCACTTCCCTGTTACGCACGATGTGCCACCAGACTGAGGTGCGCGCTTTATTTCCTGCCCTCACGTTCAAGTTCACACATGACCGAGATACTGCATGTAGTTAACACCAGGGCTGATGTTCAGCGATGTGGTCATACATGGAGACTTTGCATGTGGGGTATTCCTCAAAAGCACAACGAAAACTGATAACTAGCCCGGTCTTCAGCTCACACACTTGTATATAGAGCGGTCTGTCTTGTCAGATACACTTTATAGATAATTTAAAGAGCGCGAGAAACGTGCACTCTGCAGCCTGTGTATATCTCCAGGCCGAAACAAGAAGCTGAAATAGAGCACAAATGTGTTCATCTATCATTTATCTACGGCATTTAAAAGAGAAAGTACAGCCGAGTCTACAGTGGGTAAGGTAAACTTCCAGCGGAGAGAGCAGAGGACGTAGGCGGAGTAATGTTGAGTCATTTCACCAGAGGCAGTGACTTCCAGTAAGTCTACTAAGACACATGATACCATATCTGCAGATGGCAGTGCCTTCAAGTCGGACATCTTCCCAACGGCGTTCACTCACGTACTGACGGTTTATATCAAGGCCTAGACTCGGTTATAATGCTCAGTGTTTTACCTTTTTGTGGATTGTCGGGTTTTTTTATTTATTATTATTATTTTGGACTCTATCGTTTGTATGTTTGTTTGGTTTTTGTTTTTGTTTTTTGTGTCTACATATGAGCTTATTACATTTGAATTTTTTTCCACTGGCCTGCGTGCAGTTGTGTGTCGTCTCCCTCATCTCCAGCTTCTCCTTCAACGCCTCCCGTGCACATTATTACCTCATGAATGTAGCTTGTGATCCTGTGATCGCTGCATGACTCTCACTGTCGAAGTTTGCAACTAAATAAATTTATCTGATACTTGTATCTGAGTTTTTCCATTTTATGTTTTTTTTATTCTTCGACTTTACTTTTCTATTCATTGACAATTATTGTACTTTAAAGAAATAGAGATAGAATTTAATAGAAATGTAAATATATGAGGATCAATTGCCGGTTACAAATGGACGTTTTAAATAAAATAAAAAAAACAATGATGAGCTTATTAATTAAATACAATTTAATGTTAAAGAGGAAACAATCCAACAGTATTTTAAGTTGTTTATATTTGCTCCAGTGTGTCTCAATATCAAAATGCTGCTTGCACATTAAAATGCATCGTATAATTATATGATATATAATATAATAACCTTATATGTATAAAGGTTTTTTTCCACATATGACCTTATATGATCAGTTGCAAAATGTTACTTCATATACATTGACACATGAAGTATATATGTTTATTACTTAGTATGAATTCACATGTTGACATGTATTACGAATAATCATATGCTCATTACATATAGGACTCAAGTTGACGTAATGATAATACAGGTTCATTCCTTACGGTGAAGCAGCGTGGCTTGTTTTATGCTGTCTCTGTGTCTTACTGTGTATTTCCTTTTCAAGTCTTCAGTGTTTCCCAAGCGGAGCCACTAGGGGGCGTTAGTGTGTTTAAAATGTGACAGTTCAGCTGCTGCTTTGTTGCCTGAGGGTGTGAAGTTGTAGAAGTTTATTTTTGTGCGTATTTTATGACTGTGTTTTATAACAGTGTGAATGTTCCTAACCATGTTTCGTTGTCATATTGTCACTTTGAATCCAATGGCCCACTGGAGTGGAAGCTGCATCTCCTCTGAGAGTGCTTCAGTAAAATGAACAGGACTTTGACTAAATCCATATGTTTTGATGAAGTTTTTACAACAAAATTTCAGCAGAATGTATCTTTGCCTGTCAGGGTCTAATCAGAGTGGATTCGTCTGGTTTTACATCTGCTTGGATTGGCCACATGAGGGAGGTATAGACCTGCATAAAACCTGCCTGTCTTCAGCTTGTTTGGGGGTCTGTTTGAAATTAGGTGCCATGCCAGCATAACAAGAGCACACATGATCATCTGCAGCCGACCCCACTTGAAGTAAGTCTGGCTTTGCAGAAGGATTTCATGTTCTTCTTCCGTCATTATCGGATTCTGCTGCTCTCACAGTGACACTTCAGTTTCAGTTGCTCGTAAACAGAAATCTGTTTATTCTCCCATGAAGCTATTTATCTTTTATTTATTTCGTGATGACCTTTCAGTCATGTGAGAGGGGGCAGGCCAAGACATTCCACCAGTCAGATCCAATTTCCTGAAAGTTTTGATTGACCTCTCCAACACAGAAACAATGCAGCTGCAAAGATTTGATCATTTCCTTCCAAAGAACCTGAGGAGTTTCCATTGTTCCCTCTTTTTTCCTCACTTGATGGAGATGTTAGATCAGCTTATTAGTCTGGCATGTGGTTCATTTTCTCCATGATTCTCTCCTTAGGTCTCTTCTGAAATGTAGCCAGCCTGATGGACTCAGACCACAGAGATTACACTCTTTACTATTCAAGCCAATATTTGTGATGACAGCTACACCTTCCAGGAAAGAGGGAGCCGATATCCAATGTTAAACAGCATTGATCTTATTCTGTAAAAGCAGTCTGCAGTGGTGGTGCTTTCTCTATCCCAGCGTGCAGCTGCTCCTCGGTCAAGGACAAGAGTTTGAGAAAATTATAGAAAATCTTTTAATTAAAGAAATGTAATTGTTATATTTTAGTGCTTGTGTTTGTTGCAGGTTTGGTTGTGAATGACATTTTTTATTGTTGTTTGTTGCATTACCTTTTCTGTGTGCAGGGCTCTCATCGTTTTTGGGGTCCTCTTAGGTAAAGGGCCCTCACCACAGTCTTGCAACACCTGGAACCAATACAGTTGTGCTGGCTATCTGTGGGACCAGGGGGCTTGGAGGTTGTAGGCTGGGTTCAGGGGGGAGGCGAGGGGTTGGGCTAGTTGCTGCTTTGGCCCTGGGGGTCCATGTGTCCCTGACTTCAAAATAGACTTGATTGCTAACAGCTGGTAGTCCTAACTCACCCAGTGTCAGAGCTCTCCTCTGATGTCAACCTTGTCAGTATCAAGGCCCGGACAACGGAGGGCCAGCAGCACGGCAAAGGTAGAGAGGTGGACTGTGTCCCTGTGAAATGAGATTCAGAGAGTGGACCCTTTTTTTATATATATATATATATATATATGAAGGTTGTTACTATAAATAACTTTCAAGTTTTTGCAGCACACACTGAAGACCACCATGAAAATCTGATATTCAAGTTGAGTGCATGCTGAACGAATAGCCTGCAATCACAGCTGACATCAGCACAAAACAAATATACAAAGACTGAACGAATTCTTCATGAATGCATCAATTCACCATCTACAAACTGTGGTTTACATTATAGCTGCAGACGTGACATTATCATGTTATGTAACATGTGTAATAAGGTAAATTAATCCTATATAACCTTAACTAGTTTATAAACCCAACTATATACAGGTAATATTCTGATAATTAACATGTATATCTTTCAATTATTCCAATTATTGTGAAATGTACTTTCAGTATCACTTTTTATTAGAGCTGTATTGCGGTGAGGAAAGTGTGACAGAGCTGTGTCCTCCTACTCACTGCCACAGCATGAGTAAATAGGACAGCAGCTCATTAGCATCTTTTATTATCCAATTACAAACTCTGCTCGCCTAATTACCTCCAATCAGCAGGGAGAAGAAAATGATTGACTTCCTGGAGGAAAGACATCGCTCAGGACAAAAAGGACAAATGGGTTTTCAGTCTCTTACTGGAAGTGACTCACCCAAAGTCAGTCTATGGGAGTAAATGGACGTAGGAGGCAGCTACTGTTCGGATGTTTCAGAAATGAATGATCGCATATACCATGGCAGTGTAACAACCTGATGCTAGTATGAAAACACCTTTCAGACTCCAGCTGGGGCATTATCAGTACTAGGTGTTTTACTCGTGAAAAGGTTTGATTACTGTGGTGTGAAAGTAGGTGAAATAAGTCTCCCCTCATATTCCAATGTGACATTTCCACATGGTCTATTCTACTTACACAAGGTTATGTTGTTCTGTGGATTATGTTATTGAGTTTGTGACAGGAAAAGATAGGATATAATTTTCAAACAGCTGCAGAAACGATTATCCTTCATCAGAGGATGAAGGGCAGCCACTGCACAAGGTTGCGCTTATAACAGAGCTATGCATCATTATTAGACAATTAATTACTCTGTCATCAACACCACCAGCAACACTGCTCTACTGGGATTCAGACACAGATGTTTTTCGAACTCTGCTTTGACACCACTATCCATAACTGGGCTGCGATGAATCCCGTTTCAGGCTTCGGCTAAACTTTGGCTTCTTCGCACAGAGTTGGTCAGATTTACTTCTTCTTCTCTCAGTTAGTTTTGAGTCTTTGAAAGATGTCAGGAAAGGCCAGAAATAGCATGGGGCAGGCCGCTGGGACGGGCTGTTGTTTACAGACAGTGACAGGGATGAAGGACCTCTGTGCTCTGGTGCTGGGCCCGAAGCCTCAGGGGTGTACTAGCGCTGCTTCTGCTGCCGCTCTGGACACTGCAACACACCGCACACACAAAAACACGCAAACATGCAGGCCGACTAACTGATGTGCACGTGGACACACAAAATACATACAGTACATCTTTGTGATTCTGTTTCACACAGACACACACATATTATTTCTGGTCTTCTTACGACACACACTTGTTTTAACTCTAACAGCAGCGCACCTTCATCTGAACCATTATGTCGCCGGTTGATTTTTTCATATTGCCTTTACCTGCTGGCTACACAAGCTTACAGTGTGAAGTCAATCCAAGCTGATGTTAGAACAAGACCAAAACCTCATGATGTATTCTAGTGTGTTGATACGTTAAAACGATTTAGCAATCAGTTTAAGTAACCGTGCTGACCTCAACACCGGGGTCAAGCCAGGCTACCGACACTGAGACGGTGGTAAGCACCAGCATCGTGTAGTTTCTGCACTCTGGTCAATTGCAGTACCTTGAAAAAAAAAAATAAACAAAGAGACATAACCGCAGTGCAGTATTGACAAATTCTGTTTAATATTGTGTGATACTCTTCTCTTAAAATACAGTCTTTTCTGAGGTAGACCATTACAGTTCAAGAACATTATTATCATTTTTAAAACAGACATCAAAAAAGACATGAAATAAATACTTTCATGTACAATATGCCGCAAAAATGAGGTAGAAATGGTTACAGAAAATGTACAATAACCAAGGACAAAGTTACCGCAATAACAGATCAAAACATGTAAAAAATAAAAGCTTGTTTTGTTGGACAAACTGTGGGGAGTGGTGGGAACAACAATGAATCAAAATATTGTAGCTACTTGTACCTCTCAGTTATCGTTATTATTCAATTCCTGTAATTACATGTGAATAATTGCTCATATTATGGAGACGCTGCCGCTTGAGGCAGGGGTTGCTCTTTAATTTATAAATGTGTTTTCAGTTTCTGAGACAGTGATCAGTATGCACAGCGGGGGTCACTCTGATTGATCTGGCTGTATGGCATGACTGAAGCCACCAGCTGGGGAGAGAAGGCTGCAGTGTGATATAGGGTTGCTGGACATCAATCAGACCACTTCCACTCCCGAGGAATCGGTGTAAGGGGAGGGGGGTGGGGGGAGAGGACACAACGCCACATGGCCACCGGGGCTCGTGGCCAGGGGGCAATCCAATCTAATGAGACTGCACTGGGGAGAGAGAGAAAAAGAGAAAAAGAATGATGATGAGGGAAGGGGGGGAGGGAGGACGGGAGGGAGGGAGGGACAGAGGAGGAGGAAAGGGCGGGAGGAAATATTACATCATTCTGTGTATACCTCCTCAGGACCATGGCAACAGTCTAACACGAGCGACCTCTGTACCTGCCGTCCAGTGACCAGCTTTTTCCAGCTTGTTAAAACAGAACTGTAGCGCTGCTGCAAAAGGAGCGACTTGTCTGGATTGTCTACATGTTGGGTTCATCCACAATATGTACACATGAACTGAAGCTCTGGACTTTGGGATTTGCTGAAAGCTACACACAACAACTGCTTTTTTTTTTGTTTTTTTTGTTTTTGGGGTTTTTTTTGCATCTGTGTTTTTGTATGTCGTTTTTTTAGAAGGTATTTTGTGCTCAGAGGTTCCGTGTGAGTGCGCGTGTAGGATTGTGTGTGTTATATTTACATTTTCAGCTGTAAAACTATAGACAGCGCACATGCATATACAGAATATGTAAACACTACATAACAGCGATCTGCAAGCAGTTTGTCCAACAAAAAAAGGAATATTTTCTGTATTCTAGCATTTCTTGAAGACAATCATCACTCCACCATAAACTACAATAAAAATCAAAGGTAAAAGAACAGAAAAGAAAATGTATTTATATATTCATATATAATAATACATGGATTTATGGCATCAAATATCCTTTGAAATACCTGAATTACATTCAATGTTACTCTTTGTAGCATATTCAAGTTTCTCTCCCGAGGTAAAAGCCCAGCTGCAGTGGGTGTTACAAGACTGTCAGGTTTCTCCTCGCTCCTTTATCTCGCTCCGCGACACTCCCTACTAAGACCCTAAGATTACATACATTCTTTATTTCATATTTCTGAGGTAAAGAAATTCTTCCTGAGCATTTCAAACAAGACTACATACTAAAAAAACAAAAGGAGTAAGTGAAATAGAAAACAGACACGCTGTAGGAGAAGCTGGGTGTGCAGGTTAAGTGTTGCTCTGTGAGTGTGATTCTCAGGAAAACTGCACTCGATGAGGAATGTGAGATCGAGAACAAACTCGTGGAAGTCCACAACGACAATCCAAAAGTTAAGCCATTCGAAGTGTGAGTATATTTATACGAAGATACACGTAAAAGTATTTCTACATCCAAACATGTCGAGCGTAACTGCGAGGTTTCACTCGGACAACTGAACTCCTGGCGAGGGACAGCCACGTGGTCGGATTTAATAAATGTGATTACATTTTCTTTCCTTTCCCAGAAGAGTGAGGACTAACTGCTGCGTCATGATTTGGTAACAAGCTATCGAGAATATTAATATATTGTGATTTTGAGGACCAGTCTGTTTTGAGAAATAGAACAGTACTGCTGATTATTCATTTGGTTTGACATGTTTTTGGTCAAAGACTGGTTTGCTGAAATGTTGCTGATCCCGAGCCCTTCGTACTTAATGATTAGTGACAATCCAATGACTAAATCAACATTAGGATAACATGGAAGTGGACTGGCAATAAATACGATCCTGAGAGTAGCAGTCAAGGGGGGTATTTTCCAAACCCTGATTATCCATAATCTTGGACCACGTCACCTAGCAACAAATAATTGATTTTGTCCTGGACCAAGGCTAATCAGGATCTCTGAGAGTATCCAAATAGCTATCTGATTCTCCCATTGGCCAAACGACTAATACACTACCCCACTCAGCAAGGCTTGTTCATCTTTCTTTTCTTTGGGAAAAATAAAATATTGCGGATATTCATAGCAAAACAAAAACAGTACACCATGGCATGCTTCTGCCAGTAAAACAACTCTGTCAGCTCTCCTGTATCGTTGAGCTTCTCTGGCTCTTTTGGCTTCATAATCTGTAATTACAAAACAACAACAAAACATTCCCAAGGCTTGCCATGTCAGAACAAAGACACGTTCGTAGTGCAGTCCGAGTTCAGTGACTGGCTGCTTTCTCAGTGGCTATACATCTTGCTCCACTCTGTACAAGTGTCCAGTTCTTTTGCGGTGGTGTGTGGGCACACCTTGCAGAAGGCATTCTCAAAGTCTGTGAAGGCTGGGGGTTTGGAGGATGTGGGGAGACCATGCATGGCTCCATTGGGGGAGGCCGCAGAGGAGAGCGCCTGCTGGCTGAGCTGCAGCAGCTCCCACACTGAGAAGCCCTCAGAGCGCTGAAGCACAGCGCTCAGCTCCCGCTCGCTCAGGCTGCAGCCCTGGGGCGAGAGCGCCTGCAGCAGCACTTGCCTACGCATGCCCACATCTGGCAGGCCGACGTGATATCGCTTGGCAAAGCTCCGATGAACTGCTTCTTGCAGCAGATCTGGCCTGCCAGTGGCACACACAAGAATCACCAGACCTGTGGTCCCCACCTGGGCTTTCTCCAGGGTGGTCAACAATGTCTGCCTCAGCCCCTCCTCTTCCATGGCCTCCACCTGGCTGAGCAGCACCACTGAGGGCTGCCGCGCCCCTGCCACCTGCAGCAGAGACCCCAGAATGTGCTCTGCCTCAGCCTTCCCTTTAGAGGCCAGCATGGCTCCACTCAGCCGGTAGAAGGAAGCCCCCAGCTGTGAAGCCAAAGACCGAGTCAACGTCGTCTTGCCCCCTCCCCGGGGTCCAAACAGCAGGACGGTTCTTGGTGGCCGCACCACTGGACTGGGCCTTAACACAGGCCACAGCAGGTCCTCCTCCAGGGCAGTCTTGACATGGGTGAGCCCGGCTAGCTCACCCCAGCCCAGGGCTGGGCTGCAGTCTAATAACTCCCCATTAACAAGGTCCAGCAATCGGGGATCTGGACTCTTCATAGTCTCAACGGTTGGCCCACACAGTGGAGGTCGTTTGTGGGCCTGGGAGCGATGCTGCTGCTGCTGTTGGGTGAAGCCCTGCTCTGCCACGCCATTCTCCCCCGTCATACCCGCTGGAGGGCTGTACTCCCCTGCTGCCCCATACTGAGGAGACACCAGGGGCTGGGAGGAGGGCTTACTGGGCTTGAAGGTTTGAGGGTCTGTGCTGCCTGAACTGCTGAAGCCATTTCCTCGGCACTCTGTTTTGTCATTCACACTGTAGGGTGAGTTTCCTCCGGCCTTCAACGGATCGTAGCTATATTTCCTGTAACGAGAGCCATCCCCTCCCTCATCCTTTTCTACTGTCATCTCGAATGCTTTTCTTTTTAATGTCCCTCCAGACTCAGATGTCCCAAGGTTGGTGCTCTGGTAACCATAGCTGCCTCCTACCACTGTGGGCCTGGAGGGTACTGGAGTAGGGGCTGACAGACCCGAGGGCAGGTAGGTTGCAGAGGGGTGGCTGTAGCTGGGGGCAAGGCTGGTCTGGGGAGGGTACGTGCTGGGGGGATAGTTATAGACAGGTGTGGTGGGGCTATAGCTGGACACCAGAGTGGGGGTGGACTGGAGAGTGTGCAGGGAGGCAGGGGGAAGTGCTGCGCTGGGTTGGGGACAGTACCCTGAGGAGAGATAGGTGCCATTGTAGCTGGAGGGGTACTCGCTGGAGCCACTGCAGGAGCTGCTGCCACTGTAGCCGGAGTCTGAGAGGTTACTGTTCACCACAGACACACTGCTAACCCCTGGAGGGCCTGCGGACGTGGCTACAACCTTGGAGCCTGAGAGGCTGTCATGTCCTCCCGGGGGCACCAGGGAATAGGAGGCATCAGTGCTGTGCGTCAGTGGCCAGGGCTCCAGCTCAGTCTTGTGGCCATTGAGGCTCCCAAAGGTTCCTGGCTCTGGATAGGTGCCGACGGTAGGTGGCCGGTCATACGGCGAGTCCAGCACACCAGCGTACTTCTCAGCATAGCGCTTCAACAGGTTGGAGGCTGTCAAGGCGGAGATGTCGTCATTGGCCCAGGCGTAGTTGTAGGAGCCGCGGCTGCGGCCAGAGTAAAACTCCGACTTGTGGGCCGGAGAGGAGGTGGTGGAGGAGACGTCCAGGTGCTGCTCAGGCCACTGGCTGAGAGGCTGGGCATGCTCTGGGTTCCAGTGCATCTTCAACAGACCTGACAAAGGAAACACACACATATGTATTACATTTTGAACTTGACAAACCGGAGACGCAGTATGCAATCAAAATGCTTTGTTTACCACGACATGTGCCTCAGCACATCTGGCCTGACAGCATTTGTCACGACCAGGAATTTATGATTATTATGAACACGACCTTCAACCAAAAATATTAGCCTACATTCAGCTTGATATAGATTAGTAAACAAACAGAAGTTTAGACTCTCTTCCATGACTGTTCACTATCATGTGACAGTGACACATGGTCTAAGCTGCAGTGACAAGAAATGTCCTTTCTTCTGTTTGGAAATGAATCTTTTTTCATTCATGCTTGGTGGCGGGGGGCTCAAATTTCCCAAAGAGGGAGAGGAAGGTAAAGGGGGGGGGGGCGGATGGAGACAGAGAATGCTGCAGAAACAGAAAGAGTGAAAGCAGATCGGTAGAAGCTGGATGTGTTGTTTTGCAGTTTCCCAGCTTATGTGGGAGTAGCGATAAGATCCCACTACTATTCCCCATACTGCTAGCATCTGCAGGTCTCCCAGAGGAGCTATTGTTATCTCCCTGTGCATGTTGCTCTGAATGCCTGCTCTCCGCCCTGCACCCCCACCTACCACCCACCAATCCACCCACCCACCGTACACCAGAGCTCCAAAGGCCCAGTGGCCGGCTGGACAGAGGGAGGGAGGGAGGGAGGGAGAGGGGAAGGAGGGTGTGTGTGCGTGTGTGTGTGTGTGTGTGTGTGGACAGTGGTGTAGAGAGAGTGAGAAAGAAAGGAGGAAAAAAGAAAGAGGGGGGTTGGGGTTGGAATTGCAGCATAGTGTGCTATTCATCAGCACAGTCTCCCATGGAACATTGGGAAAGTGGAATGTCTGTTCCTCTGGCTGACTTCAGCACAGGCCGAGGTCTGATTGATCATGGCTGCTCCGCACTGAGCGCATTGGCAGGCTAACAGGAGAGAAGGCAGCCGGGCAAAAAAAAAAAAAAAAAAGGTATTTTGATCCATTAATTGTTTTTCCCTCCATGTCCCCTCATGAAAACATCTTATCTTCCTCTAAAATATTAATCTGGCATTGCATTTGAAATGTGTGGAACATGCACATACCAAGCTCCTTTAGGGTTGCAACTAACAATCATTTTCATTATCGATTCTTTTTTTTTGGATTAATCAATTAATTGTTTTGTCTATAAAAAGCCAGAAAACTGTGAAAAATGTAATTTTCCACAGACCAAGGTAAGGTCCTCTAATGTCTAAAACCCAAAGATATTCTGTTTACCATCATGTACGACAAAGAAAAAATCATCACATGTGATGCCTGCATGTGAAATGCATCTGCTAATTTTCAGTGTTCACGTGCTATTCTCTTTGCCCTGTCAAGCCCATTTTACATGAGTATGAACCAAATACATCACAATATCATAGTTATAGATTCATCTATTTCATGGAGACTAGCACCACCTCTTGCTGAGGCATTAGCTTGACATTCCACACATAGCTTGGCATTATTGAACTGCTACGATTTACCCTGAGGTGACGACTACTCCAGCTAGAACAGGGAGGTAAAAAGGAATATGGCGAAAGCTGTCATTACTGGCCTCTCTGCCTTCCCTTCAGTGGACGCCTGATGATTCATTATTCATGGCTGTCTGTGTGTGTGGAGCCAGGCTTCTTATTGCCATTTAAATCAAATCTCAATATCCACAGCCTGTGATTTTGCTGCTGCTCTCCCTCTCTCAAGCTCACTCCTAAACTTTGGCCTCTTTCTTTTCCCCCGCTTTCCAAACCTCCCCATGTGTATTTTCAGATTATGCCTGTTATTTATTCAGTCAAATGAGACCAGCAGACCAGATGGCTGTTGGATTATCATGTCCTTCATATTCAAATCCACTGCCTTAAGTTCCCAATGGCCAAACCAGTTCAAGTACTTCCCTAAGCTTCAGCCAACCCACACAGCCACACACCCACCACAGCAAGCTGTACAAGAACATTCTCACACTCTTGTATTTTTACAAACATGCTGAAGACATTGGCTTGTCCACACCCAGATAACCACATATTTTTGTGGTCTGACTTGCAGGTCTTTGTCCAGCCTGCAGAAACCATATATGTCCTGCAGGCCCTTCCCATCTGCAGCCCAACCAGTTTGTGAGCAGCCCCAATAATGGGGCCTGTGTGTGACAGAGATGGATGAGAGCCCAGGGGAGCTCATAAAACCTGCAGCGGGGAGGGAGGGAGGGATGGAGGGATGGAGGGATGGATGGAAGGAGGGAGGGATAGAGGGAGGGGAAAGAGTGGACAGCAGGCGCTTCGTCCTCTCTAAGCGGACTGGAGCGGACATTAGAGGACTCAGTGAGGCGGGCTAACTGCTGTCCACTCCATCATCAGAGTAGCACCAGCACAGAATGGACTTCTCTCACACTACCCCACCCCCTGACCAATCTAATGACCAGCTGCCAATACCTGAGGAACCAGTTCACTGTTTTCATTTCTACAAGTCTTTTTAAAAAAGTGCATTATTCTGTGTAATTCTCTCTGTCGGCGCACGGTGAGTTTGATGAGTGACCGGCCGCCACTCACCCCTGATGAACACAGCAGGGTTGCAGTGCAGTTCAGCCCTTTCCATGTAATTAGATCTTGCCTTCTGCTGGATTGTGGTTTTCAGAGCAGTAGCGCTCCACAATAAACTGAGCAAGCTCTAATCTACACTTCTACTTAAATCAGAGCCATCATGTAGATTAATTCACTGGAGGGCGAGGAAGAAAGCTAAGATTAGAAGTAGGAAATCAGGACAATGTGAGCAGACTGTGGGTAGCAGTGCAATCATTAGATTGACTCTAGTATATGTTTCAGTGCAATGCTAGACTGTAAATTATCCTATAAAACACTGAATCAAGACAATACACTGCTAATATAATTTGTGAATTTTCATTTCCAGCTCCAACATTGTGACATTTCCCTTTCCTGCTTCACCCCCATCAACACTCTCTCAATCACATTAGAGGAGGATTACGGATGAAAAACACATTGTTTAAACACGGACCAGGACATCGTGATGTTTGAAACTGGGAATCGTGTCCTCATCTGATTGATCTGGAAGCTTTTGAAGCCACTGTTAGCAAAAGTAAAGCTGCTCTGCTCCGGTCACAAGGTCGGGGAACAAGTATTTAATATCTTTAATCATTCATTAGTAGCATTTTTAAATTCATATTAAACAAAATTACAGGAATTGGTTGCAGTGACCAAGTTCAGTATACTTAAATATGTGCAGAGGCTGCTTAGGTTGTTTCTATTGTTGGTTTCACTCGGCTGCAAGGAGGTTGATAAGAACCTTGTTTTGTGCACATGAAACTTCCCACTGTTTGTGTGTGTGTGTGTGTGTGTGTGTGTGTGTGTGTGTGTTCTTGGCCCCAGGAGAGACAGATGTTCTTCTGCTGACCGCCTTACTGTCTGTGCGGCCATTGTGATGGACGGCCGTCCAGCAGACGTGCACAGCTCGGACAATCCAGTTGGCCCTGAGACAAAGACTGAAGGATCCTATTGTCAGGGGCCTGTCTAATTATGGAAATCTTATTAATCTATTCAGCAGCAGTCCACTGACAGCTTTTGTGTTAGCCTGGGATTTATTGAGGGACCTGTGTGAGCTGCATCCTATTGTAGGAGTGCGTGATGAAGACAGTGGCACGGCCCTCTTCAGCAGAAACCTGCTTTACTTTGAGGTGACCCTAAAATTAAAATTAGACCACTTATGGCTCAGGGGGAGTGTGTTAGGTTCATCTGTGATTTCTGCCCTCGAATGCTCTAATTTAGTTTCTACAAAGTCACTGAATCTCATGTTGACTGGGTGAAACCGAAGTAGCTTCTGGCCAATAAAGGCTGGTAGTACTCTAGACTGTGTTGTGGTTTCCTATAAAAGAAGTATCAGTGGGTGAGGTGAAACGTTATCTTGGCAGGAGGCCCAGAGGCTCCAGTGCCGTTTCACAGCTCCCCTGAGGTTGCTTTCCCCTTCTCCCTTCCCGGCACTTTTGTTTTCCCTGCCCCGAGGAACAAAACGGACACGGATGCAACAAGCCTTCTGGGACAGTGTGCTATTAAACTGTGGCGACTGTGAAGGGGCCGCTTGTAAACAAGAGCGCTGTGGATCAATCCAATCAGGACTCTATTCAGGGCTGAGCTCTACCCCCAAACACTGACCGGAGAAAACACCACCGCTCCATCGCACACCTCCACACAGAGGCACAAATTAGGTAGAGGAACGTGTCTCTAAAACCTACCTCATACTTTGGTCATAATTTATCATAAAACATTAATATCAAGAGCTAGCATGATGCAGGCCTGCAGATGGTTGCTCAGCTGGTCAACTTCAAATTTACAATATACACACACACACACACACACACACACACACACACACACACACACACACACACACACATATATACATATATATATATACATAGGTATCAGAATTCAAGTCATGAATTTTATTTGCAAAATAACAAGTTAAACAAGTTAAAGCTAAAACTTTCCCTCTGCTCTAAATGAAACTGTTGACCCCAATGGCTTCCACAGCGCAACAGCCATTCTGTCTGTTCAACAAGGAGGTGAAATGTATTGAAAAAGATATCAACATAAACAGTTACAAAATTCTTTCAATGACTCGAAGCAAAAAGCTGCACAGAGGGCAGAGTCGAACTGTTTTGAGAATGCTGCTCCGGCTGTTGTGGCAGTATGTCAGGGATTCAATTTAGACAACGTCTCAGAAACAGACACTTCAAAAAAAAAAAAAAAGAAGAAAAAAGCTTGGAATGAATGCACTTACAATACAAAGCACACGGCCGTACCTAAGGGGAATGACAGGCAGAAAGTGGAGAGAAGGGCAGAGTGTGACAGACACTATATTTGTGCTGATAAATCACAAACTTGAGGCTTTGATGATTGCTTCAGTTGTTATGTATTCAGCAAGCGCAAGCTGATCAATGAGAAGCTGGATGAAACTGCTGCCTGCTGGACATTAATATGCAGAGGAAATTATCTCTTTCTTCAGTTAAACACAGTTTGGTCGAACATATCCAGTTAACTGTTTTACACGAGAATCGTTATGAATGATGAAGAGTTGAGTTTGATGTGCAAAGCAAGAAGCAACCGAGGGATTATTTATCAGAGTTTGTTATCTTGATTTGTCGTTCGCTCTTGAAGCCCCCTTAAGTCCTCTGTTCTCAAGTTCACTGTGATTTATGGCACTAATATCAAGCAGGACATTCTCACTAGGCTGTGGCCGTCCTCCCGCTGCACACTACCTGGCCTGTCATAAAAACACCAATCTGAGAGGCCGGCCACATTTCACAGGCTGGCAGGTACAGACACAGGAAAATTGTCTCTGGACGTTCTCTCACGTTGGTATGAAATACACATTTTATCAGCTCTTGCACAGTTTGTACGAACATAGTGAAAGCTGATGATGAATTCCTCACATATATTGTGGATTATGTCTGTTGTACTATGCTCATGTCACACAATGTCAAGTTACCACGTACAATGTTAACCCACGGATGGCCTCTGCTATCGTGTGGGGTATTGCCAAAAGGCTGTTGAAGGAAGTGAGAGGTCAGTCCTTGAGACCCTTTCCAAACCTGCCTTAAGACAGGGATAATGCACACACCAGACAACAGGGATCATAATTTATCAGCCATGCATAATTGGGCATTGCTAGGGAAAATTATTATAAATCTATGCGTTAGTCACAGGGCTGCTATCAATCAAAAGAAACACAATCCCACACTCCCACTCTGCCTGTCGCTCCCTCCGGCTCATCTGCTCCCTCTTTCATGGCCCTAAAAAGATGTAATAACAGAAGAGTGCAGGAGCTCTGGTGGGGAGTTTTCACACCTGCTGCCCAGAGCACGAGCAGACGCAGCTCTTTTCAAACACGCCTCACCAGTCTGATCCCAGGAGGAAGGAGCCCATCTCCTGCAATGGCATTGAGGGATGTCCTATGTGTGTGTGTGTGTGTTTCTCTCTCTGTCCCTATCTCTGTACCTTCCTCTTTCTGTGGATGGAGCTATCTGTACTCCATGTATCAGAATGACAGTTTGACTTGCTCTATTTTTTGTTTCATGCCCCTTTGGGAATGTTTCAGGCCAGCTGTCAGAACAGTTTTTGTCAGCATGTACAGCTAATATGGTTTTATTATAAGAGAAGGACAATATGACAACACTGTACTGCATTTTGAAGAATAATAAAATCATACTGCCCTTGTCTAATAAAATATACTTAGCATAAATGACAATTATTTTTCAAAACCAATCAATAAACATAATGAAACAAGCCTCTGTGTGGTACATCTCCAATTCATCGGCAGGGAACAAATATCCACATTGTCATTAAAAGTTGCTGTTTTGCAGAGTGGATGGAGCGGAGCAGCAGCCGAACTACTTGATGGCATTTGTTAAACATTGATTCATTTGCAAACGTGTTTAGAGCCGAAGGAAACGCAAAAAAGCAAGTTCCCATCTGAGTGCGTGCTCATTTTACAGCCCTGCTCTCAGCACGCTCCAAAACTAGAAAGCCTCCGGAATAATTGCTGGATGCGTCACTTCATGCTCGTAATTTTAGAAACAACTCCCCCATCCCCCGTGCCTGCTAACGCACGTCCACAAATGGTAGAAAGCCCCCCCCCCACCCAATCCCACCCCACCCCACTCCACCCTCTCATCCCCTCCACCCCTTCAAGAAAAACAGGGTTCCTATTTTCTGTGACTGCGGGCTGGCTTTAGGTCATTGTGTCCACTAATATATCAAAGAACAGCTGTCCTAAGGCTCTGTGATGACCAATCACCCCTTCCATCTGTCTCACTCGCCCAATCTCTGCTCTATCTCACCCTATTCAGCTCTATCCTTCCTTGCCGTTATTCCTTGCAATCTCCTTCTTTCCCTGTTTCTCTGCTTCTCCACCTCCCTCATTCCCCCCATTCCCAGTGACCATGTCGCATTCCCTTCTGTCTGTCCAAATCCCCTGTCCCCTCTGTGCTCCCAGCTTATACTCTCAGCACATGGACAGCGATGGGATTTGTTGTTTTCTGTTAGTACACACACAAATTATAGAAAGCTCAATAAATTCAACAGCCGCGGTCCCCGCTATGGCAGCGCGTTTTATGATCACTGCACTACAAACACCCTAATGGCATAACGATTTAAGTATGTTATTTCTCAAGTGTAGTCATTTACTAATTAGCCGTGCTGGTGTGAAAGACGTTGTGTCTCATTGTCGAGCTCTGAATTCTGCTGCCTCAGGAATCCAGTGAAGTGTTGCCATCCAAATGAGCCTCACCACCCTGCTTCTTAATTGGGCCCTTAACGGGAGCGGAGGTCTCCTTAATGAGCTGATGAACCCTCAGAGAGACAGAGCAGGGGGCCAGTGGACTCACGGGGCCCTGGGTCCCTAACCTTCTTTTCTTGTGGACACAGAGGCATGCAAACATACACATACACACACATACCCACAACCACACACACACACACGCATACTGGGGGCTAATTAGAGCCCATTCACACCCTACACTAATGATCCCGGCTCTTATTCACACACACTTTAGCAGGCTGTGTGTTTACTCAAGGGCCTCACAGGCCCCTCCACTGCACCACTCATACCACTCTGCCTACAATAGGGGTAGATGCTTGCATGGCCCTCCACCCTGCTCATTCAGGGGCCAGGATGAGATCTACTCCTTCTTTTTTCTATACAAACTATTCCATGACTTAGCCGAGTCATTCACAAAGACACTCGTGCAAAACATAAAAACAGAACCAGAAAGAGAAAGGAGAGGGAGAGGGGTCAGTCAGAGGAGAGCTATAAAAACTGCCAGATCTGGACTCCTGTGTGTAGTTGCCCTGTGTGTGTGTGTGTGTGTGTGTGTGTGTGTGTGTGTGTGTGTTTGTGTGTGTGTGTGTATGTGTGCTGTTTTAAAAGAAAAGGTATCGCTACACCAGCAGGGGCCCCAGCAACAAGAGTTAGGGCACTCCTGGGTTGGCGGCCTGGGACTGATTTAAGAGTGTGTTTGAAGTGCAGATTACAGATTCTTTGCACCAAATCCCTCCAGGAGTATCCATGGCCCCTGGAATCTCTCTCGGGTTTCTTCTCAGGTCCAGCCGTGGCTGCTCGCCCCAGCTTGAAGTCCTCTGGACTGGCCGGAGACGAGGACCAAGGCCGGACACACCAAGGAAGAATGAGACACACACAAACACACACACACACACACTGGCTGCATGTGGGATTTAAATAATTGAGACTGGATATGTTAGAGCAGTCCTGATAATCTAAGAGTGAAGTGTGTTGATGGGCGTACCTGTCCTAACTGTGTCATGCATTCATACACTGTGACCGGCCCATGTGCAGAGGCAGTAATGCCTACAGCAGGAATCAGAAATAGGGTTGGGATGTCGGAATGCTCGACATTCCCACAAAGGGAATTTCAACACGGAGGTGAGAGTCTTCACATGTCCTGCACATATGCAAAGTCCCTCACAGTCAGATTTTTGCTCAGCAGAATCATGACTACAGTCTTTTACTGAAAGACAGTGAGCTGCAGTGTCACCGGCGTGTGTTTGTGTGTCACTGGTCTGAGAGTAAACAGCATGACTACCTAACACTGCTGTGTGCGCCCATACAATCCCTCTGTCTGCACACACTCACACTAGGCAGGCTGTTCTGAGACGCTGAAGCGCTGCAGAACAGAGCCACTCTGTGCACGAGAAACCATCGAGCTGTTGGACAGAGCAGATGAAAACCAGCTTTGTGCGTCCTGATCATAAAACCCGATCACACACAAAGGCTGGTACGTACAGAAGATTCCCATGAAGCACCAGCAGTTTGCCAGCTCTGAAGACATGCTAACAATTCCACCAGCAGTTTGTGACATTCTTGAACGTGCTGTCCACTGCAGCAGCAGCGAGCGTGTTCAGTCAGTATGGACTAGCAGGGTGCAGGGAGCTGATGGAACGAGCAGTTAAACAAGCATTTGTGAGAAACAACACAAGCATGCATGCATGCCCTTGAGAACAAACGGTCTATGAGTGTTATTTGAGCAACTCAACCTAATTGGATTTGTAGCTATAAACATAATTTAATGGGAAAAAAACATGTTCTGGGAGAGCTGACATTAAGAGCCACTTGTGAGAGGACATGTTTCAAAACAACACACAGGGTCAACTACTTATTCAGCTGGCAACAATTCTGAATTCCATTCATCTGATGAGTGTTCAAATTATAACATCGGCTATTTCCAGGGTGAAATTCACAAAATGCAAACAAAGTTTAGTGTTTACTGTCAAAAATCTTCTCAAGATGCTTTTTCCAAGCTTTTTTGTCCCGTTTGAATTCACACACCCACACACTTGTCTTACACTGCCTCTGCAACCCATTTTTGAAGTTTTTACCACCAATTATGAAGTAATACTTTTTAAATTAACCCTTCTGTGTGATTTCCCTCTTTTCTTGTAACAGTCATGCCAATAATGCTCCTGTGAGGCGAGTTAAAGAGCTGGGAAAAGGGGCTCTTGAAGCCGAGGCCACGGAGGCAGCCCCATGCTGACCAGCAAACAATGCTGTTTTGGAGAGCCAGAGCACTGGACTCAAATGAAACCTGGTGGGAGGGTGCGAAGGCGGGGGGGGGGCAAAACTGGACACGTCAGTTATTAGGTCAGCACTGAGGGGAGAAAACAGAGAGCGGGGCAAAAAGGAGGGAGAGCAGGAGGCAGCATGGTGGTGGGTCCTGAGCTGTACTGGTAAAACGACACTGGCAGAACGTAGGGGTTTCTGCTGCTTAGACCATCAGCCCTCCAGCCTCCCTCTGTCCCTCTTCCTCCCCCCATCGGTGTCTTCCGCCTGATGATGAAACATTCAGACAGGGCCAGTGCGCAGGGTTTAGCATTTCCACAGCGCACGTCAAGGAAAAAGTTTCTGCACTGAGGCATGTCCACCGTTACCTTGCTGTTTGCAAACCACAGAACACAGTGTCCACTCCTGCTTATTTTTTGAGTAGAGGCTCATTGATTCAGGCAAAGTCCAACTGAGTCAAGTGAGGCTGTTTGGACTTGGTGTGACATGCAGCTGTGTGGACAGAAAGAAGGGTGCAGTGTACTCACTATAGGGGACAATAGGACTCAGCATTCTGTGGAGCTGGTCTCAGTAAGGAGGAATGCTGTTTTGTGAATGCCAGTTAAGGTTAGCATCCGTCCGGCTGTAGTCCATCACTGGCATGAGCTCGCACTGACAACAGAACAACCCTGAGAGAGGGGGGGGGGGGGGGGGGGGGGGGGGGGGGAGAAAGAGAGAGAGGAAGAGAGAGGTGAGGCAGTTACACGCTGCTGCACAATGTCTGGACAAACACTCACAGGTCAACCGACCAATCACACAAGCTCACACGGCAACACAAACCTAAACACACAGAACACAATTCACTCAGAGTATGATAGAATTACTGACCAACCTGAGAATGCTATCGGTGTAACAAAAACAGAGTTCACACAGTCTCACAAATACACACACTCTGCCAAATTGACGCACACAAGGGTATTCATTATAGGCAGGCATTAAGCTGATTGTGAAGCTGCGTTCAGCCTCTAAAGAGGGCTTTCTAAATCTGCCTCACAAAAAGACTCATGCATACCACTGCTCTGTGCACTGGGGCAATAAAGACTGCATTCTTAGGACACCAAACTCTTTTGAAGCTGCATACGCAAAGTGCAGAGGAAAAAAAATTTCACTTCTCAAGCTATCTAAAAAAATTATACTGTGTGACTGTAAAAATATGAAATCATACTTTTCAAAAAATGGATGAAATAAATGAATTCAACATACTGTGTTTCTCCATTTTCAAAAATGAGGATAAATAATCTGTATTCTAGGTTAAGGTTGTAAATGTCACATTTTAATGATGCACAGATTAAAAGCAGTTTAATCTTCCAGGTTTTATTGTTTTATTCTGATACAAAGCACCTCTCTGAGCAAACCCGTGAGATTAAAAACAACTGTCTGAAAATTTTGTTGTTTCATCGCAGCCATTTGTGTTATTTCTCAATTCCGTGGACACCAAAGCAGTTTTTATCCGCACTGTTGCTAAGCTGCTTTGTGTAAAAGCAGTAGACAAATAACTGAAATTGTCTTCCAGTTTTTAAAATCTGAAAACTTTTTATCCACAAATACACACATACATACAAATGCTTCTGTAAATATATAATCCATCTATAAGTCAAGAGGAGGCTTTAAAAAACAATGTAACAAAACATCACAAAATCTCAAATAGCTTTTTGACACCAGTATCTTACCTCATGCAACATTGTGACCTTTAGTGTTTTTGCATATTGTTGGAGTCGTCACAGAGACATCTGTCTTAGCATGTGTAAAAACAAACTGCAAGGCAGTTAGCAATGTACCGTTCATAGAGAAGTGAAATTACGCAATGACCACACGGCTGTCCCTGGACACCAACAGGCTTCACATACAACACCGCCTCCGACTACGACCCCCTCTGCTCTGACTGACAGTCAACTTTTAACACTCAGCCCAGAATAACTAACTACACTACGGCGGCAAACCACAGCTTCCACTTAAAGCAAACACAGCTCTGTACTTGCACAGTTCAGAGAGAGGCTGAAAGGACAAGGCAGAGGCAGGAGGCTTGGTTTGCTCAGGGAAATGTCTCATGGTCAGCGGCCAAAGAGGAGAGCTGCTACAACACGCTCAGCTCTTCCAACTTCGGCGGAGCCAAGTCAAACAGCGGGGAGAGCGGCGGGCGATGACAGCAGATCAACACAGAGATGCAGAGAAAGACAGGCAGCCTTACCTATTCATGCCTACATGTCCTCCATCAGATCTGAAAGCGCTAGGATAATCCCTGGAGTAGACCAGACCCGTGTGTGTGCACTGCTATGCTTTTTTTCAACATATGGGACACAACTCCACACACTCTCTCTCCCTCCCTCCCTCTCTCTACCTCCCTCTCTCTCTCTCTCTCTCTCTCTCTCTGGCCAGTGACAACAGAGTGAGCACTCAGCTCCCCTCCCCCATGGATCTCCCATCCCCCTCTCCCTCCCCTCCTTCTCTCTCTTTATGCTAAAAGTATTTAAGTGGGGAGAGAGAGAGAGAGAATGAGGGGAGGGCAGCAGGGAGGGTGGGGGACTGACCAATCCTGCTCTGAAGGAGAGAGAGGGTGATCACACAGAGAGGCCTGGACACAGCGGACAGTGGGGAGAGAGAGAGGGAGGGAGGGGGAGGGAGAGAGAGAGAGAGAGAGAGAGAGGGAGAGAGAGAGTTTTTAGTTGGAGGGAAATGACCAGGGTAAGTTTGGTTTGCCCCCTGAGGATTAAGAAAGAGCTGAAGGAACAGTGGTCAGATTGTGGTGAAAACACACAGAGGAACAATCTCTTATTTCTCCTCTGACTGACTAAAAAAGATGATGACCAAGTGACTTGAAAAATGTAATGAATTACTCATTTAAAAGTAAGCATGTCACTCAACTAATCACTCAAAGGCAGAAACAATGTGGCATTACTTGTTAAATAACCTTTTTGTTTCTCAGATCTATCAAAGATGCTTTCGGAGCCGCCACACCCACACGTCACATCCTCTATAGGTAACACGTTTAGAAAGCGAAAACAAGACAATGTGTTCAGCAAGCAGCCAGCCCACAGTTTGGAGGTATTTACTGATTAACAGCTGGCTCCGCCCCTGACAACTGCAATCCGGTCACCAGCACTGCAGAAGTCCTGTCCTCACACAGGCCTGATCCAGGACTGTCACACCAACAGTCCAGGACGGTCTTCTCCCAGGCCCCAGACATTTAAGTCACACAGCGTATCATTACGTTCACAGAAAGGATGCTCAAATACAAACTGAACAAGAATAGGCAATCTTCATAAGTATTCAGTAACAGCAGCAGCAGCAGCAGCAGCAGCAGCAGCCTGGTGCAACGTCACAACAAAAGTCATGACATAAGTCATCTCTGCAGTGTGCTCAGTGCTACCACTGGTGGAGGGAGACCTTTTTATTCAGTGGTATTGTTGTAATATCATTTGAAATGGTTTGAATTGCCTTTCATGGATGAGATTCCTCTTGATTAATCTGTGTTTTTCTACTTCACATGGCCTCACATTTGTTTTTTCCTACTTAAAGACACTGGGTTAACACTTTCCCAAAAACAAAAGCCAGTGTTTCCTGAATGTGGGTTTGCCAGTGGCGATCAAGTCAGTTAAGAAGACACATCAACCTCCCATCCAACTTCTGGCAAAACAGCAAACAAGCTGATCCCCCAAAATGGTTGAAGGAAAGACTGGAATTAGTATCTCTTATGTTATTAACTTCAAGTTGTAATACCTTATACGTTTCCTAATTCTGTCATTCACAGTGAAACATCCAAAAACCAAACATGGAATAGTTCTAGTAAACTTTGTAATAAATAGTGTCAAGTATATTTGGCATTTTTATGATCCAATATTTGTGTCACTCAGAAATGTTTCTGAGCTCCATCTATCCCGTGGTCGGGTGCTGTCCCAGTTTCATTTACTCGCTCTTCACACTCAGCTGTCAGGCTGTTTTTAGCGCCACACTGAGGGCCACATGTTCCAGTCATCTCCTCCTGTTACACAGAGCCGGTGCTCCAGTCGAGCGTCCTCCGCACAAGCTACAGGATACCACACACAGACACACACACACACACAGACACACACACACACACACACACACACACACACACACACACACACACACCACAGTCTGTTACAAGTGAGCACACAGACTGAGCGGACCAGCTGAAAATAGGGAGGACATTGTGATCATATGTTTGGTGTCCAGAGCATCCCATGCTCTTCGTCATGTGACAGTATTATGGAGAGTGTTTGCTCTCTGAGTGGCCCGAAGGCCTACGGACATACAAATAAATCATCCTGTACTGTAGCTAGTTCATAATACTGTCCAGTAACATAACTTTCCCACAGGTTTATGTTTTGTTTTTTGCTGAGAGCTGAGAAATATGAGCAAACAGATGATCAGACAGACAAATAAACCCCATGTCAGCCAGACTTATATGGAAGAGAAAATTAAGGCATTATAAACATCATCCATTTACCGACTGATTTCCTGGTTCAGCTTTGAGGTGCCTTGGTGTGTGGGTGCACACGCACAGTTTGATGCTGGCTCCTTTTTAACCCATCTGATCACCTGACCGCTCATGTCTCTTACCCTGTCTGACTTTCTTGTATCGATGCCTTTCTCTTACAACAGATATAAGTAATGACCCAAACTTCACAAAACAAGTTGTAACAGAGCGTAATTACCCTTTAAACACATGGCCTCTGAGAATCCTCTTTTGTAAGACATGTGGGTTGAGCTATTTTAGGAGATGCCCCAGTGGTCAGTGACATGGCTCAAATTGGAATGTAGGGCAATAAACCCATTGGAGGAAACACTGCAACTCATTAGAGTGGTTACAAAACTTAACACACGCAGTGAGTCCCAGTTCAGAACCACAATTAGACTCCTTAATGTTTTCCCTAATATGGGATCCTCAATAGATTTGCTAATGGTGTCTCTGTGGGGGGTTAGGTGAGGGTACGGTTGAGTAGGGATGTTGAAAGCAGACAACTCCGGCGCTCTCTCTATCACTCTATTGCCTTATTAGTGCTGAGGCAGCAGTGTGTGGACACAGGCAGCATGCTGAGCCCAGCACTACTGAAGCACAAAGACTTCAGGGCCCCAGGACATGAGATGAGCCAAAAACTGAGAAAAATAAGAGAGTTTGAGTGAGACAGAGCAGATGGATCCTGTGCAACATGAGCGAGTTTGACAGGTGTCAGTCTTGAAGATCCCGCCCCCTTCTCTGACTCGCATTAAGATATTTCTGCACACGTGTGACAGCTCAGGCTCCCCAAACGCTCAGAGGACACATTCAGTCCAGTGGACACTGGGGGACATGGGTTACTGTCAGGAGCGGGAGGTTGCGTAGGTGCCCGGTAGTTGGAGGTTAATGGAGAGATATGAGAAGCAGACAAAAGAGCCATGGCAGGCTGAAAATGATTCCTGAATGGACAGAGGCCACAGGTCAATGCGCTAGTGTTTGACCTCATACTCCGGGGCATGTCAGCTCAACACCTCCATTCAGCAGGTTGTTCGCCCAACGATGAACTGTGTTAGTGTGTCAGCTGGTTTCATCGAGCCAAACTGATGAATCAGGCGTGTATTTAATTTGGTTAAATGAAAACCTGCATGTGAAAAGGCCCACAGGGTGATTAGCTAAGCAAGATACCACGCTTAACAACTATATGTACATGGAGAGATGGAGTCAGCGCTGCAGTTTCTACAGTGAAAGACGACCTCCTGCACTCACACGCATAAACGATTTCAGCAATCTTTAGTTTATTGCAAGCCACACTGTGCAACATGGACCTTAATAAACCTGGGGACAACATCAGGTGTGATGTATGTAGGGGCGCCACGGTGGCTCAACTGGTAGAGCGCATACCACATAGGCTTCGTCCTAACCGCAGTGGCCGTGGGTCTGAATCCGACCCATGGGTTCATGTCATTCCCTCTCTCTCTCTCTCTCCCTGACCTTCCTGTCTATCTCTCACTGTCCGAATAAAGGCAAAAATGCCCCACACAAAAAAGGTTTGATGTAAGTAGAGACTGTATGAGGATGGCACCTGCTAAATTGTATGCTACAACACAAGAGCACACTATACAAGAATAAAACAATAATCACTGTGCGTCATCCATCTGTGCTGGTACAGTGGTAAACAACGGAGCTAAGCAGCCCGTTGATCAGTGCGCCATTTCATGCTGCGTTTCAGTCTGGATTTTGTCCCAGGCTCTCTAGGTATCTAGTCGAGGTGAGACCACCATTTTACCTTAAGGGCAGGTGAAACAGTGCAGACATCACCTGATTATCAAAGGCAATTAAAAAGTGATAAATCATTGGGTGACTCGTGGTTAGGGCGCATACCACGTGAGCACAGATGCTCTGATTAACCAAGTCCCCCGTTTGACTCCCGACTGGCCCGACTCTTTGCTACAATGTCCTTCTCTCTGTCCCCCAATTTCCTGTCCCTGTACACTCTCCTGTCAAATAACGACATAACATACCCCAAAAGTAACAACTCTGAGATGCAGTAAATTTGTCAGGTCTGAAAATAGTGCACAACCTCAAGAAGTGGAAAGGACGGGTGATGGAGGGGATCAGAGACGGGAAGACGAGAGCGTTTAACGAAAAGCCACAGTTTAAGTGATTTTAAACATTTTAAACAACAAATTCTTCTGGGACCTGGAATTATTTAAGCTTTGTATATTTCAGACAACAAACTTCAACAAAAGACAACAACGACAGAACAAACATGTCAATTTAAAAAAAAAATCTAAATCATCGTCCATTGTTGTGGAAATTTGGGCAGTGTCTTTCCTCATCATAAAATAATCAGAACTTTGGAAGAATGACAAAAACATAAAGAAAATACAATAAAAAAGTTTTCTCATTCAGTAAAATATCTGGAAAATATTCAACGTACAAACGTACGAACTGGAAATACACGGCCGTTATGTATGTAAATACTTCAACCAGTGACACTTTCTGTTGGTGGCGTCTTACATTAGAATATGTTAATAAATATGAAAAATATGAAAAATCAAGTAGCTAAAATAATAGTTAAATAGTGCGTAGCAGTAATCAGTAACAGTATTAGTTAACATGAAGTCTGGTTTATATGATTCTGAAACAATTTTCAAGAGCTGCTTGCTTTTTCTTTGTTGTTGGCATTTTTGCCTTTATTTAGATAGTGAGAGACAGACAAGAAAGTCAGGGAGAGAGAGAGGGGATGACATGCAGCAAAAGGCCATGAGTCGCATTCGAACCCATGGCTGCTGCAGTGGGGACTAAGCCCATGTGGTACGCCCTCTACCAGGTGAGCCACCGAGGCGTCCGAGCTGCCTGCTTTAATGAGGAAAGGTCTTTTAGTTGACAATTATCAAACACCAAAAAAGACTAAATGGTTGAAAATGTTAAAAAATGTTTGTAGATGTCTAGAAAGAGCAAGATTATCAAGATAAAATGGCAAATATTTTATCAGTAGACAGAAAAAAACTAATGCAGGTGTGTTACTCTAAAGACCACAGGCACCGTAACTGACAGTGTAGATCGCCACTGAGGGTGAAGACTTGGGAATCCAGAGTCTGAGCAGCTAAATGGACTGAGTGGACCAGACCTTAGGTCTGACCTCAGGAGACTAATTGCTTCCAGGACTGTGCAGACGGCCCTGGACCAAGGCACTACTTAACGGGAACTAAACACCCAAATTCAAACATGCAGGCCTGCAAGCAGAGAAAGATGCGAGACAAATTTTGCACATTTTGTATTTCAAAACAGATATTACATGTAATTTCCGGTGTTCCCCTCCTGTGACATCATCTTAAAGCCCAATGAGGCATAAGTTAGTGTTTGAGGAAACAGTGTAGAAAGGCTATCCAATGACACAGCTGAGAGTTGAGAGTTCACACTTTGCCGACGCTGAGGAGTGTGGACGAGGATTATTTGTGCTTTGATGTGTCCACAAAAAATCCACAAATGCGTGTGTGTGTGTGTGTGTGTGTGTGTGTGTGTGTGTGTGTGTGTGTGTGTGTGTGTGTGTGGGTGTGTGTGTGTGTTGATAGTGATAATCAGTTCCAGGCTGGCCGATATCATTTCATTAGAGCAGAGGAGCGAGCGCTTGGGCTTTGGCTGAGATTAGGGCAGAGAGAGAAACTCTACCCCGGCCGAGCAGTGGAGGAAGGGAGTGTGTGTGTGTGTGTGTGTGTGTGTGTGTGTGTGTGTGTGTGTGTGTGTGTAAGAAAAGGAGACGGACAGGAGTGTGTGGAGGGGGGTGCTGGAGGATTATTAGTGGGAGGTTCAGCTGTTTATTATTCCAATTCTATCTCTAACAGCTGAAAATTGGAGAATTAGGCAGCAGCCTCGGGTAACTTGGGGATCAATGCAGAGGGGTTAAACCCTGTGGCACTGACAGCGCTCACGGATACTGACGCAGCACATACACACACACATCACAGAGGTCATTCACAAAACTTAACAGACACATCAGATTTACCGCTCTGAAGTGATAAGACACTCACACGCTTCTCAGGTCGATGAATAGCTTCACACTTCAAAGGTCAGTGAGCGTTTGAAAATCATAAGACTATGTTAGTCGGCTGCTAATAATTAGAAATTTAGCTAAAAATCTGGCAACCTCCTCATTCTGTCCCACAATCACTGGGTACAGTCTCTTTTGGATATAGCATTTATGGAGTTATCACTAGCAAGAATGCAAAATGCCAAACAATCAACTATAAGTGCCTGGGCATCCTTCACTGATGAACTGATAGATCTTCTGTGTTCATAGACCTTATATGACCATTGGCATGTGGGTGATATCATGCAGCTACCCTTGCAACTCAACATAACTGTCATGTAATCTTTTTTGTTTGGTTTCTGTTTTTTTTTTTTGTTATTTTCTTTCCCATATTGATCTAAGGCCAATTGTAATAC
>NW_019525414.1:4822481-4937128 GCF_002814215.2 Seriola lalandi dorsalis | reverse complement strand
GGGGGGGGGGGGGGGGGGGGGGTATATTGTGTGTTTGCTTGTGTGTCTTCTATTTGTCGTATTTAAAGAGAGATTCTTTGTCACCTTTATGCTGCTAATCATGACCTATGACTAGAGAGGAACTACAGAGAAAGCCAGCGAAACAATGTCTTTGAACACCAGCTACCTCTCAATGCATCCTGTCTACACATGGACGTTCACTGGTGGTATGAGCCTGTAGTGTCAGAGGGTCTCTGGTCACGTCCATGCATGTTGTTAATCTGAAGAGGGACATGTGACACTGCAAACTGGGAAACCTGAACTTTCCACGCCATGTAGACACGCAGTCTGAGGGCATGGGAACAGGGCTTTGGACATATGGAGGTCAGAGAATTGAATTTAGATTTTAAATGGGCTTCTAGTTGTTTCAAATTACAATCTGCACGGGTGTTTTGTGTTGTTTAGGCATCTTCGGCTTTTTTTTTTCCGTGGCTAAGAGAAAACAAGCCAATCAAACCAGGAGAGAAGCTGCTGACAAGACCCAGACCTGATGCAGTCAAACATTAACTCCAGATGTGGAGATCTTCACTATTACATCGGCTCTGTGGAGCAGTTATGGTATTCGCTGGCATTTAGCTCTTAATGCCTATCATGTCGATTTACAATGAAAAGAGCTGAAATAACAGGCAAAGAAAAACAATTATAGAGCGAAGATAGTGAGTGCTGCTCATGGGATTAGCCCTTAATGTTAACATTGATTTAAACTTAAAGTGTGTGTGTGTGTGTGTGTGTGTGTCTGTGCCTGTACATCCTTTAGACTGCCAACTTTAAGCTGTAATTAAAGACAGTTAGCTAATCCACTAGCTGCAGCCTCACACGAGTTACTATCAATACGACTCTAAACATGATTTAACCTCAGAGTTCCCTCAGTATGTGTGTGTGTGTGTGTGTGTGTGTGTGTGATGTATTTCTACCATTTCCCCTTGAATCTACAGAGACATGCTTCTAATCAAATAAAAGATAATTGATATATCTCTTGACATGTACTAGAAGCCCACTTGTTCTTGTGTCCTACAGCTGAGGGCACGTTAATCAAAAATAACTGATGCAAATAAGAACCTTGCTTACTGAGTGAGAAGTTGTAACTTGATGCTTCAAGTCACTGACATTAATTTGCAAAATGCTTACTTAATGAAGATGATTTCCTTAAATAATGGCATGCATTTATTCACTATGAATATGTCATCTGCAAATTGCATCAACATATTCATTATTTCAAATATCTTCCAGTGGATTTTCTCTTTTAAGATAAGACGGAGCAATGACTCAGACTGTGCACTTTCAGCATACCGAGCTGGTTGAAAGAAACTTTATCCTTGGGGTTTATTCACAGTCACAGAGGTGTTGCAAGGAATAGCCCTATATTACAATGGCAAGCTGATACTGAAAATTGGCGCCCATACTGGCTTTAATGACAAAAAATAACAATTTTGTCAACTTGCTGTTATCATACTTTGGTACAGTCTTATTTATTCCTGTCAGAGTTTCTGTTTGCAGAGCTGCTCATGCAGTACAAATATTAAGTGAATATAAAGTATATGAGGAGCTAAATATCAAATATCAGCATAATGTTATCCACTGTGTCAAAGTGACATAAACGTGATTAAACTCAATGTTACTCAATGCTGGCGCACTTCAAGTAATTCAGAAGGTTACTCTATAAAACCACTTGTATAAAAGTTTTTAAATATGACATGTTATTATCAATGTACATGATAAGGGGACCATGCAGTTTGACTTAGTTCCCACCACAGAGGTAGTGTACATATATACAGCTTTCAAACACAATAAGAACTTCTTTTAAATTGTCTTTCATTAGATTTCAGTCATGTATTTCATATGTGTCAATTATCACAGTTAACTGAGATAAACCTCTGGCTTGTTTTCTATGGAATTATTTATGGGATATTGATCAGACTAGCTTTATCAGGCAAGTAGAGTGCTACAGGTATGTGTGAATAAAATCTCACCTAATGATGACTCAATCACCATCCTCTCAAACCCGTCGCCATTGATAGATGTGTTTGTGGTAGAAAATACTTCCAGAGAATTGATAGAAAATTGATTTGATTTTGAAAAGACAATTCATATATGCAGGGCAGGCCTGAGGGAAATCAATGTTTGCCATCTGCATGCAAATCAGAAGAGTGTGAATGAGTGCAGTGGCTTCACTGGGATGAAATATAGGAAATATGAGTTTTATAAATAAGACGGTGGTTATTTGTGTATGAGCGTGTGCATCCGTGTGTGTGTGTGTGTGTGTGTGTGTGTGTGTGTGTGTGCATGTACACAGCCTGGCAGAGACATGAGCAAAGGGTAGAGTAAGCTCACACACACATATACACATACACTTACACATCTCTAAATAAGTGGAGATCCATCTGCTGAATTAGACCGGATAAATGAGGTAATGTGTAACCACTCCAGTTTTCTTTAAACTCTGGCTTCATACATTTTGTAATGGAGAGAGGTCGAGTCTTTGATGTAGTATATTTGTGGACCAGTCAGGCTCACACTTAGGAAAGGGAATTAGTTTCCCCTTTTTGTGATTGTCACAGACTCCAATAGTTCTTGTTGGTCTATTGGCTCTCTATTTTCTCCTCCATCAACAGAGGTTGGTAGGGAGCTAATGGCTATTCTCCTCTCCTTATTAAACCTTTTCTCCAGGGTCTAACTCGTGCCCAGTGTTCAGAGAAACAGGGGCAACAGAGCGGGGCACGGCTCACCGGGGTGTCCTTTCTAAAGAGTCCACCCTGTTGGAGAAGACCTGGACAAAGCAGGAGCCTGGTGAAAGCTGCCTGTTGTCCACCTAATCCTAGCTCTGGCCCCGTCTCCATTGACAACGCGAACTGGAACAATGGTCTCTTTCAAGAGTCGTTCTCTTCACTGACACACTGACACAGCAACAATAGAGGAAGACACAGCAATGGAAAACCTTGTCCATGATCACACATGTGCTTCTTTCACAAATGATACAGGAAGAAAACTGCATCTGTACATGATTGTCTCGAATAAATAGAGTTTTCCTCTAGGAAAAAGCTCTTGGGGCAGAAATGTGAAGCCACGGACACTTGAGAGCAGTCTTCCATATCTTCACTGATGAATGCAATAACAGCAGCCTCGGATAGCCAGTTGTGCCAGACCAAAGGGTGAAATAGGCTTCACTGTGTGGTCTGGTATAAAATGATTTCCCTTCTTCCAGATCAGCTTTTCTCGCCACTCTTTTTCCTTTCCTTTGAGCACATTTGCTGACCAACAGAAAAGGAAGATGAATGCTTCCATTTCAGATGCCGAGGCCCCCTTCTCTCATCTTCTTCGATCCAGATTTCACATTAAACTTGTAATAGCATGCGACCCTGCAAGGCACGATTCTCATTCAGGTGGGCCATGTTATATGAATGAGATTTGGTGAAATGCCAATATTTATGCACATACATTCGCATTCTGAGCCTTTCTCATCATAGCATCCACCGCCGTACTAAAGGAAGAGCAGCTGTCATTTGATACATCAAATTATACTGAGGAACATGCAAACACCTGCGTGTGCGTGCACGCACACAAACACTAAATCGCAGGCATGAAATGTACAACTGCACCACAATGTCCGGACACTGGTTAACCTGTAATACGCTTCTCCCTGCTGCTCTGTGCAGCACTATCCAGCCAGCAGGCTGTCCAGCTACAGCTACAGCTGTTGGGAAGGTCATCTGTCAGAGAATGAACTAGGCTGTGGCCATTTGGCATCCCCAGGAGGACTACAGAGAGAGGAGAGGCGTCTCTGAAGGACACTTTCCCTCCTCTCCTGCACTCTAATTCAATCGCTCTGACAGTGTAGCGGTGTCCCAGTGTCTGCCAGCCCAGTAATCTCTGTGTAATTGAGTTCCCAATCAGCCATCCATCAATAATGCATCTGGTTCCATGAGGGAGGAGAACACACTGCCGCAGCTTCTGCATGGAGGAAGGAGACAGGATTCTGCTCCGACTGGCCGGAGAGATCTATTACTTCCTGGGGATCACTCACTGGCCTCTCTGGCTTGTCTCACTCCCAAACACAAGCTACTTTAAAAATGGGAATATTATGTTATATCAGACAGTATCGTGATGGTGGGTGGTTTGCAGAGCTGAAAACGTTGCTCAAGACAAACAGAGATGTTCAGATATCTGCCCACGTATCGATGTTGCAATGTGTTGTGTGGTTGTGTGATGGAAAAGATTCAAGGAAAATGTCAAGGGGCATCAGAGAGATATTTATGAAGCATCTCTGACAGTGTTTTATAAAGCTTTCTTGAAGCACAGCATGTCCATAAAGACACACACACACACACAGGTTTGACGTCTACCCACATACACCTCACTTTTCAATTGCCAGTGCATGCCAACCCATCAATTAGTGACTAAGACCATGGTCCAGCAAGGTTAAACTGTACAGCTGTCTGAATGATTTTCAATTATACAGCCAGGAAGCCCCCGACAGCTCACTGGCTCCCACCTCCCTCTCTGGTCTCACAGGGTCATTTATAATACCCAACGCCTCCCACAGATAATTGTGTATCACCACCTCGCTTCCCTTTCCTCCGTAGTGTTATCTCCATTTTCAATTTCCGATCCTGAAGCACCTGGTGTCCCCTTTTAAAAGCCTCAGTTTGCCCTTACCCTTGTGTTATGAATAAACTGCTTTTGATGGAAAAAAAAAAAAAAGAAAACCTCTGCCCAGTAGAGACACACAGTATATGTGCTGTTAGACTTTTTGATGTAATGCTTCAAAGGAAGATTTAGTTGCATATAAACACCCACTTATATATATTTTACATCAGTTATTCAGTCAGTTATTCTTTTTAAAGTATGTAACCACAAATAATATGTGATCACCTGCAGCCCCCCACATCTTGGTTACATCATGCTCTCTGAATCCCTGTAGAGCTGTCCCTTTACCCTTGGGTCTGCCAGATTAATGGCTCATTTAAGTCCCCATTACATTACATTAGCCCATTCAGCCAGTGCACGCTGTACACTCCCCAGCAAATAAATCACATCATGAAAATATTAATCAATCTCAATAAGTGACTGCACATAATCTGTTTGATGATAAAGACTATGACAAAGGTTTATACTGGGAGCAGCAAATTACTGTCACTCACAGGGATAGACTGACTCTAATAGCTCTGGAGATATTGAAGCTATTGGCTTATCATAGCAATGAGTCTGAAGCTCAGGCAGGGAGAATATTCTTGGTGTTACTGCTACCAAATTTCACAACCAGAAAGCCAAGTATGTCAGTGTGAGATTGTATTACACTAGTCAGTGGTCTGAACCGATTCCTGTGGTTGGCTGGTTGGGCCAAAAGTCATCAAATGCCACAAAACAGCACTGCTTGCCCAAGCAATTTTAGAAAACTGATTCTGCACTGCATAAGAGTGTGACCATGTGAGTTTTCTGTGAGTTGCAGGCATGGAAAAGGCGTAGGTGTGGCTCACACCACACACCAACTCGCACAACAACACCATTCCCAGCTGGAGGTTAATTCAATCCCAGCGCGTTCCACTTTGAGGCTGCTGTCAGGCTCAGGTCTGCAGTGTGACATTGTGAGGGAGAGGTAATTACATTTTGGTCCAGTCCGGCGACTCAGCGTCTATACAGAGGGTGCTATCAGTGCCCTCCTCCTATAGACCACAACCACCAGAGGAATGTCCAGCCCTGGATACACTGCTGTAGACAAACTGCTCTATTCAATGCACCACTACACTTTGCAGGCTACAGCAGTGGACTCTCAAGTTTCAACAAAAAACTTCCCTGTATCAAAATGTTTCAATGTTACACGATAGAGATCAAAGATTTAACAGCTTACTTCAAATAATTAACTACTGGGAAAAAAAATACAACGCTCTGAGGTTCATCTGACAACAAACAAATGAACAATTACATTACAATCATCCAGATCCATATTCAAGACTATTTTTCTATTTCATGAAAATCCTAGAGCCTCAGCTTATCTTTCAAACTGGCTGGAACACACATCTGAGCCTTTACGGCAGCTCCTCAGCAATTAACAGCCACAAGTTGTGCAACTGATCTGCCTCGTAGCAGGAAGTGATGTTGTTGTGTTGACTTTCCAGTGATGATGTGGCACATGGGGAGGACCCATATAACACAACTCATGTAAACGCTCGTCTTTTTTACACTGTGTTGAATTATTCCACAATGAGCAGTGACGGTGCTGTAAGTCAAGGGCTGCGGACACCCAGCTGTGTTTACAGTGTCTCTGCAGTTAGTATGTGCACCTGACCACTAAACTTTGTGATAGATTTACAGCTTTGCTGATGCTCTCAGTTCATGTGTAGTCATGTTGTACTTGTCCATTGTGTACTATTGATCAGGCCCTGGTGAAACTTGTGACTAAAGCTTAGTCCTATCCCAGCAGAATAAATCACAGTATTGACCCTGTGGTTATCAATAAAGGTAATGACAAACATCTGGCCCCACCTTTAATGGAATCGACAGAGTCTTCCTGGCAGCAGCCCAGCATTGGCCACACATAGATTGCCTTGATCTTTTCAGTGGGAACCCACTCTTAGTATGCAAATGAGAGGGGAGAAATGCAATCGCCATCTAAAGCTAAGCAATGCTCCTATTGAATTAGGAGCTGAAAATCTCCATAAACACCAAAGGAAAAACCTTAAAATGTCCGCTGACAATAAGCCTGTTTAGACTGACTAAGATTTATTCTGTCAAGGAGCTCCGACACAGTGTATCTATGTCAATGAAGGAATAAGTGAGGAGATCAAATCAATGGTCGCTCCACTGAGGTCCAGAGGTGCTGAGGTGGACGTTTGGAGTGGCCTGCAGAGGCAGCACTCTGTCCTGTGTGTGTCTTGGGTGTGTCAGGCCTGGATCTACACAGGATATCTTATTATTGGGGCCAAGGGTCTTCTGTGACAATATGCCCCCATGTATGAAAACACCCGACCCTGCTAACAGAAACAATATCCATGGGCTCAAACAGGACTGTGGCCATCGTATTATTACTGTAAGAAAGCCACATTGTCCTTCTAACATTGGGATCGATGAGTGGCTGAGAGAAGCATAGATGTCTCTGTTTTCTTGTCCTCATACACAAGGAAGGGGCTACACAGGAATTCATCATATTGAAGGCACAGCAGCATTACTGAAAACAGCGAGCCGCTGGATACCCTGCAGCCCAGTTAGCGTTCCACTGCAGATGATAATCAAATAGAACATGTTCACCAGAGTAATAGTGACTGACATGGAATTGCACTATTGACAGTATTGAATTCCTAAAGGTACAGCAACAGCAAGCAATTACAGCTCTCTATCACAAGCTATTTGAAATAACATCATTTTGGTCTAATGGAAATGTTATGACATTTTCCTTCACAGATAAAATGACACAATGGACTGCTGCACTGCACAACAAGAAAAGTATCGTACTTAGCGTAATGTTGATTTTATGCAAAGGTGAAATACGCAAAGTTTAGAGATTGATCTAAAATCAACAAAGAAAATAATATCTCAAAATGAAATGAAAGAAAATAAAGCAATAACATTGTCAGCTGTATCTTTCCTGGAGTTCTCCAATGAGAGAAGAGCCAGTGAAATTTTATCAGCGCGTCATAAAATGCAGTCATGTGTCTCCAGGTTTCCATCATCATTTCTTTTGGGTTTCCACTTCATTTAGTGGATGGGCCGGAGCCCAATGACTGAGTGACTCATAAAGGGATGGAAACACACAAACATGCATGGGGCAAAAACATAAAGGTTTACTAGAACAATTTCATTATGAGAGGCTTGCTGTGTCTGGGAAGATGCACATGATGCATAAAAAACATAAAATGTATGTGTAAGCTAACACATGCACATAAATACATAATATGAATTTCCCAAAATACAGTTAATTCAGATTTAAAAAGCACAAATACACAGTGGTGGGCTCAGCCTGAATGTACTGAACCCCAGCAGGGATTATCCTAAAGTCTAAAATGAAGAACAAGATCAACAATGTTTGCACAAACATGTCAAACTGTCAGGTTCATCAAACTATTGGCAGTTCTTCACATTAGTCTCTGGGATAATGAATCCCAGGTTATCAGGTTGAAAAACAAATATCTTAACAGATGTTTTTTTAAGACATGTAATAAACTTTGTTTCACCCAAAACAATATCGTTCTCTACACAGAACCACCTGAGGAGAATCACTAGTATTCAGTTTGTTTTACTAGTGAAGCCAAATCATTGAACAGAGTAGTTAAACAATGCCAAACTCAGGGTGAATATTTTTCATCTTTTTGTGATTTTTTTTTTTTTTTGTACATTTACGGTAAGGTGAGGCAGCCCTGAACCTTCCACTTCCCCGCCAATCCTGTTACTGCTGGGATTTGTTCTGCCGGCCCTATAAAAGATTAGTCCTCGAGGAGAAAGAATGGACTTGATTAGCTAGACAGCAATTTAATGGGATTGTCAGAGGACCTACAATAAATCAGCTTTTGTGATTAAATGGGATCTCCAGTAAAAGTTGTATGTCTCCAAATCAATAACTATTGAATGTTTCTCCCTTTGTTCCAGGCGAAGTAAAAAAATAAAAAAATAAAAAAAACCTAAAAAAAAAAAACAAGAGAAACAAAGCCAAAATTTCCGGTGAGTTAATGACCCTGTGGCCAGTGGAGAGAAGCAGCTTACACATTCAGCAGAGGTGGAGAGAGAGGGCAAGGAGCCACTCAGCCTGGACATGAAAGAGAGAGAAAAGAGATGGAGAAAGAGATTTGTATTTAGAGTAAAGAACAAAGCATCAGGGAATAGTTGGGGCATTAAGTAAAAGCAAATGGACTTAAGCAGAGGCGGATGCACAGCCATAATTGGACTGAAACTGTAAAAGCTCTAGGCATCTCTGTAATGGCTGACCACAGACAGCACTGTACTCCCTCTCTCCGTCTGTCTCTGTCCATGTGCTCACAGGGATATGAGTCAGGTCAAAGAGAGACACTCCATGTGTATCTCTCGCATAGTGATTGAACACTCGGAGATAGAGCTGGGCTTTGTCTATTAGTGGGAAATAAAATGGTGTGGAGGCACCGAGTCTCCAGCCAGACCGTGACCCCGTGCAGCGATGGAGAGGTGCCCCGGTCAATTAAGCAGCAGAGCTCTGATTCCTCCATACATATTAACCACCAAACGCCAGTGAGACACAGAAGGAAGTGCCCATAGATCATCACACCAGGTTAAATAGAAAATATCATTGACCAACGGGTGTTTTTTTCGGGCTAAATAGATATGGGATTTGGATTTTGCTGGAGGTACCATAAGGTTAAAAGATTTATTGACGTTCAGAGGCGTATTGTGCTTTTGTTGCAAAAACACAAAAAAGAAGGCATTCATCAAAGCATAACAAATGCTCATGTAACAAAATACGTCCACATAGCAAAACAAATGCCCACTTTTTCTCCTCCTCCTCCTTCTTCGTCTTCTTCTTCTCCTCCTTGCCTAATGCTGGATCATGTCTGGTAACCAGCTGTACGTCTGTGGCCCTGCTCTGTATCTCGGCTGCTGTGTGCACTGCTAAGGCTCACCCCTCCACTTCACACATCACATCAGATCAGAGGGTTAGAAGAGCGTTCCAGGTCCTACCAGCCCGCTCGACATTCCTGCTGCTTTGATACTGGGGGGGCTCCCCCGTGTCTGTCCATCATCATCGTCTCCCCTCTCCTCCACCTCCAGACCTCCTCTAATCCCCCCACCATACACACACACACATACACACACCACTACCACTCTCTCTCCCTATCCTCCCCCAGCTCAGAGGAATTCTCCAGCTCTGGACAATGTTTCATTTCTTCACAGGCCACGTCTTTGATAGCTTAATGGCCCCCACAAAAAGGACAACATGCACTGAGAGACAGGCAGCTTTTAAGTCATATCACTCATATTCCAGTCATTCAGGTTATACGTTTCAGGACTCATGTGTGGGCCTGTTTGTTGCAATGAAACAATGTGGCAGAGCACATTCTGTCTGTTGAAGGAGTGTGTTGACTCCCTTTCCACCTGAGTCCGTGTTATTCAATGATATCCGCTAAATGTTACTTTCACAGGGCTGCACCTAGGAACACAAGGACAGTGCACGAGGTGAGGGCCGGCCTTGAGCATTGTCCAGCAGTGAGGAACAAACATTTCACACAATGTGCATGAGCCAGGATTCAATTCCCTCTCCCTATTCACCTCTGATTCACATTGAGCCATGGTAGCTCTGCTCTTTATCAGTGCCATTTCACTACCTTTCACTTTGACATCATCACAAGTGTGCATGCCGTCTATGTGGCCCTCTGCACTTTGAAGGTCTGTTCATTTTCTAGGATGAAGGCACAGCACACAGAGAGCCGCCACGCACACACTGATCCATCTGACAGCAAGGATGAGGAGAGGAATGAAAAGCTCTCTTTCTGTAAGATTTTGTGCTGAACGACATGACAACATGCCTTTGAAATGTTCTACACATAAAGTAATGATATACTGATTCACTGATTTATACATTGCTCTTTGCCTTTGCCCAACTGTCCATCCATCCAACTGTTTTCAAGACCAGTGGCTCTCAATCCTTGGCCAGAAATACCACAGTTCTGCTCGTTTTCTTTCTTACCATATAATCAAAGACTGATTTACACTTGGTTTGCTTAGTGAATGTTTTGAGAACCAATGTTCTGGATGATCAGCTCCTTTTGCAACATCCTACAGGTATTTCCAAAAGGGTCTTTGTGTGCTCCTGGGCCAACTGGGAAATGTAGTCTCTCCAGCATGTCCTGGGACTCCTGCCGGTGTGCCAAGGCGTCGCATACCATATAAACAAGGGGATTCATCGAGCATAAATGGGGAAAGCGAAGCAAAGACAATTGCCAGGTGTTTCTGAGAGAGTGTTGGAGCACAGCTGGAGCACTGTTGCCGGCCACTGACCTTCAGGTGCCATTTGAGGGGCAAGTCCATGATGCTGCTTTTACAGCCAAAGCCCCCCTTCCTCCCTCTATCCCTGCCTGTAATAGCATGGCTTATAGTCATTTTCAGCTATAGGACATTTTATGACAGCCATAGCTATGATTGTGGTCCAGGCCAGTGGCAGCAGCAGCAATGGCTGAATAACGTAGGACAAGGTGCAAGGCTGACCCTGAACCAGCCCCCACACTATTGGCTCAGCCACACAGCAGAACAACGAGGGCTGTGGACAAGCAAGATTATGGCAGGAGAGGAGTGAGCATGGGTTAATCTCAGGTGTTGTGAGCAGGTTTTAATATAGATGGTCAGCGAGGATGTGATAGGGGATAATTGCTTCTAGGGTTGTCACAGATGGTGCTGGTTGATCTGTTAACTACAGCCAGGCCAGAGCTCTGTCAAGGACATTTTTACTGCTCTGATCTCCTTATCTCGCCCTCACAATGTCAATCAGAACTAGTCCTGCAGAGGTATGACTTTATATGTAGTCCATTCCATTTTCTGTATTATTTTTCTTTGCTGAGTAGTTATTGTGTCACGGCAGCACAACACAAATGTCTATTATGAAATGGCTGATATTCAAATCTGGTGAAAGCAGATGCCATCTTCTTTAAAAACAATTATTGTAACAGCCACACTTTAAAAAAACATCCTTAAGAGTGCACGGTAATCTGTTTGCCCTTCATCCTACTCATATTTTGAATACTCCGATTTACTGACCATAAACCACAGTCATTTTATTATTAGTTTTCAAAGCTGCAACTTGCCACACAGAGAGCGAGAGTCCAAAATGCCCAAAGGCTGAAAGTAATTCAGTCACAACAAAAGGTGAA
Source organism: Seriola lalandi dorsalis (assembly GCF_002814215.2). Classification (NCBI taxonomy): domain Eukaryota; kingdom Metazoa; phylum Chordata; class Actinopteri; order Carangiformes; family Carangidae; genus Seriola; species Seriola lalandi. The sequence goes on along the minus strand of NW_019525414.1, from coordinate 4,925,270 downwards.
AATATACAGAACTGTAACCACTAAATTGAATGCATGTTGTGACTTGTTCGATGCAACACTAACACATTTACACCAATTTCAGGCAAATAATAAGAGCAGAATAGCAGGGAAACATGAGAAGACATGTCCTACATGTTATGGTGAATGTTTTATTGTTATGGTTTTGACAAATCATCCTTATGCTTCACTCTAATATACTAGTAAATATAAAAGTTAATCACATGGCTCAACTGCAGTTCACCCACCAGGATTTGTCTCAGCTGTATAAATGATTTATATTTGAATTGCCACATTATCACAACTGTATTGATATATACACATACGTATTTTTGTGCAAGTAAACAATGTTACTGTACAGTTTTTTTTATTGCTGTAATAGACCAGTACACACTAACAAACAGCATATACATAGAGAAACAAAGAGAGACAGCAGGAGTGACAGGGAGCAGCAGCAGAATGATAGAGGTCTGAGGCCCCTCATCAGAGCTATTCCAAGCGGCCGCCCTGTCAGAACACGCCCCAGATGAGGTCTCTCAAGGCAGGGAGAGAGCTGTCATAACAGGACGCCTGGAGGGCCGCTCGATCAGACGGACAGCTCTGAGAGGTGTTAGGCACACACACAGGACCTGTCTGCATGTGAGTGGTCCTGGTTATAGCCAGTACAGCCCCGCTGACAGACAGCCATCATTCAGGGGCCTTTATCTTTCTCTCTCTGTGTCTCTTTACCCCTCTTTCTCTCTCTTGCTTATGCCTTCCTCCACGAGGAAGCACCAGGAGGGAGGGAGCACCACTGACAGGTTTACTTAAATATTTATGCTGACAGAGAAAAGACAAGAATGTTATCTCCAACAAAACGTGCTTCCGTATCAACACGTCCTCGGACTCACATGAAATATTTGCTCCCTAAAACCTCTCCACCTCCTCTTAGAGCTAGTTAAAAAGGCATGTGCGCCAGCGAAGATTGAAAACCCAGATAAGATGACCCCAGAGGTATGTAGTTGCTTTCATCAGGTGTTGTGAATATTAATAGAATCCACCTATGTGATAAAGGGAGTGCAAAAAAAAATTCAAGGCAGGAATCGTGGCACTAATAGAAGACACGTTCAAGCCTCTCTCTCCAACCTCACCAAACGTTCTGTGCTGTTCTTCACTCTCTGAGTACATTTGGCTCTCCATTTCCAAAACACAGATGGGCTGGTGTTGTTACAGTGCGCTGGGCCCCGGGGACATGTGTGTGAGAACGAGGCAGTGCTGTACACAGATGCCCCATCTCATGTGATGCACATCCCACTGAAGGAGGGTGGACAGCTTCTCCAATCAACAGATCACCTTTTTCAAACAGCCCTTTGTTCCCCGACCTCCGGCAGCTGGCAGCAATTAGCTGCCAGGACAGGACACAGCAGTCCAGCTTGCCAGTCAGTCCATTACTGTGCAGGGACGGGTGAAACATGGGAGTGGAATCACGAGCACTGAGGGGCTGTAAATTAGATCTGTGATAGATGTGGAATCTCTGCTCCTAAACCAATGCAGACCTAACTCTGCAACTTCTCAAGGCTGGTCATATCCACAGCAGAGCAACACACATGTTTATTAAACCCACATTACGCTACAGGGGATACTGTGTGTACAATTATTGAGATGTTAGTCTTCATACTCAGCTGCTTTTTGCTTTGCCAAGTTGGCACAACAGAGCTGATGAGTTCAGTTTACCCCGTGGACTGCCAAGTTTCCCCTTGAAAAGTCTTGTTGCTGACAGCAATAATAAATAGCAATCTGACCAATCAATTGTAGACCAGCTTGAACCCCTTAAGTCCTTAAGAATGAGAGGCTGGGGAAAAAATCAATTTGCAATTTACATCAGGCTGATGAGTGTTGAAAACACTAAGAAAGAGACAGCTCCGAGGATCCAAGTATAATTACATCCCAGCCAGTGCAGAGCTGTGGCCCTAACATCATCATGGGTTTGATAATCAATGGCACTGAGCAGGACTCACAGTACCTAAACTTCTGTCACTCACGTGCACAGACTGCTCAGCACACTGCCAGGTATCACTCAGGGGAGATGATTTGTGTCGCTTCAGCGGGCAGTGAGTGTGTGATGACAACCTCTTAGTGGCCTAGCTTCCTGGAAACATGGCTACCTGGCTGAAACACAATGGGGCTGATTGGAAGAGGACACCATTGAGGTTAAGGAGCATATTGAGCCGATTGGGTGTCTCAGGTGCCAGAGGCTAGCCACGTTGTATTGCAGCCAATGGACTCACTTGGTGAAATCAGATCTGTGGAGGTGCTAGGGGAGCGATGGACTGCAAGGCTTTTATTTTATTCCTCTACCTGCGGGGAACCAGGGTGATGAGTGCGTCCATCCTCTGCCTATCTCTCACTCGCTCTCACAAACACATGCAGGAAATAAAAAGGGTCTCGACACATTTATGCAAAGAGTGCAGTGCACAGCCAGAGACGGAGCCAAAAGTCATAATGAAAAACAGAAGCAGAGGGAGGTGAATGAATAGTCGCGGTTTCAACTATGTTTTGTTTTCTAGTGGAGACAGAAAAAAGAGGCAGAAAAAGGAGCAGGCTCGAAGGGTTAAACGTTGGCAAAAAGCGGGGAGGGGACAAAAGGCCCATTGTAAGGGCCAGAAGTGTCCCCGGAAAGGAGGGGAGAGAAAAGAAAGCCACCACTGGCTGGTCCCCCGGACCCATTGTAAGCGAAGGGGAGTGCAGCCACGCATGACAGATGTCCCTGGCCATTGTTTCCCCAGCAGCCTCCTCTCTGCCTCCTGCTCCGGCTCTGGAATTCCATGAGATGGCCTCCGCCTGTGAGAGTCGTTCAACGCGCCTCGTCTCTTGCCGAGCGTTCCCCCGCCGCCGCCCTGGCTATGCCGGGACAGTGGGTGTGTACGGAGACCCCCTCAAGGTGGGGCTGGGGCTACGCTTCTCAGGAGGGGCTCTTAGTGGGGTGCCAGAAGTTACACTTACTAGACACTGCTGTTCCCACCGGCCCTTCGTTCATGGTACTGCACTCGCCAAGACATGTGCATGCGAGTGTATAAACATATACTCGTTACTGGAGACACGGCAGCTGTATGTACGCAGAAAAAAGAAATACACTGGTAGTACATAAGTCACAGAGACCACTACATGAAACCTGACATTCACCAACTTAGAAATCAATCAAAATAAGATCAAATGCATTTGTAATTATCTGAATGGCTTCAAAAAAAAACAGCACTCACGTTTTATTTTAGCCTCAGGGCAATGAGGCAAAAGCAATTACTAAAGTGTTAAGTGAAGCGCAGGTGAAAGCTTTTTGCAACATAAAGAGTTGAGGTAAGCTGTTTTTACAAAGCAGTGACATTTTGCCTTCCCCATTCAGCGGCCCACCATGTGGCAGACCTACAGAGGCGGCTTGTCGGGCTGTCAGTCACGGCAACAGTGTGCCAGTGGGAAATGAGCGCAACAATAGCCCTGTCTGGTTAATGGGTGAGAGAAATAGCAGACAATCCTTCATTTCTATGCCTTACCACCACACTGTCTGTTCTCTGTCCCATTCTTCTCTTAGTCTTAACCACATTCTGCCAACACTCGCTCGCTCAGACTCCAGCAGTTACCCCACCCCCGCCTGCCTGTTAACATTCATTTCAAACACACACACACCACACACACTCACATTCCTATGCATAAGCATGAGAGAGTGACCAAGAGAGAGCGAGAGGGAAAGAAAGATATCTAAATGGAGTGGAAAATCTGTTTGAAAGCTATGAATGTTTACCAGGTGGATCAATGACTGGATGTTCAATCATTTGGTGAATTATAACTGAGTATCTCAGCTGCTGCTGTAACACCCGAGAACTCTCTGCTGTACTGTCTGAAGCCCTGCTGCCCTGACCCCAAACTAAACACTGCATCAGCACAAAACCGCCAGCTACATGCCACTAGTGGGAGACACTTGCAGGTCATTACGAACAATACTAATGCAACTTTGTGAGGGGAGATGATGCCAGAGGATGGATTTGAACAGGAGACACTTCAAATGCATACAACTGTTAAGATGGAGGTGGTCATACAGATGGGAATGTTTGCTTTGAAGGTGCTTAACGTGCCTGAATCATTCCATATGGGATGAGTCAGACATGAAAATAAAACTGTTCATTCCTTCACTCTGCACATAGTCAGTACCTCAAACCCCCAGGCCACCAAGACCCAAGATGCCCAACAATCTCAATGTCATTTCAGCGCTACAGCGCCCTACTACAACTACTTTACGAAAAGCAAGAATCAATCACAGTTGTACAATTCTTTTCGTTTTAAAGAACTTTTCATTCTCAGGGAAATCTTTGATGAGGGTGTTTCCATATAAAAAACTTAGTCACAAGACTAGACAGGAAAACACACAAATGATAAATTAAAAAAAACAACACCACTTTGATAAACATTCATTACATTCATTTGCTTATGTTTTGTACATTTGGAGTGTTTTCTTAAAAACACAAGACGAGACTGACCAGGAGAGACTGTGTGCCATTAATCCCATCTTTAAACCTGTCTCTTATACACATCTATGTAGGGCATAGAACTACATCTGGTCAAAATCCCACTTTTAGGCTGAGCGTACTTCAAAAGAATCACTTTTTCTTAAATTATTTGATTGATATTATTTTATACATTATCTTTATTTAATTATAACATTACATTACATTGTGTTGCATATTTTTGTGTGTTAGTGATTTCAGCAGGATCATCTACTGACTTTTCACCTCTGCCCCTCACTGCTGAAAACAGAACTGTTTGTGTCAGTGCTGTTGTTTTGTAGTCTAACTTTTTATCCCTGGAGCTCTTTGCATTGTCTTTCTGAGGCTCAGCTATTTCTCATTTATTACTGTCAGTCTTGGCTCCAGATCAGTGCATGACTGAAACGCTGAACACAACAGGCCTATTTCTCTGTCATGTCTGGCAGGTTAATGTCAACAGTGAAGCAACATTAGTGTCATGCATGTTCCTCAACCCACTCATGTTAAGAGCCATGTCTAGTGTCACAGCTGAAAGCTCAGAGCCAAAACACAAGGTGAGGATCCACCCACAAAGAATATTTATTCTTCCTAACTAGCCTCCATAACCTGGTGGGTCTGACCTTCAATCCAGTGGTGGAGAAAAGCATGACATATGGCCTATTCTGCGCATCCACGGGACGACCCCGGATTGGGCCAGCAGACCCCTGGGTAAAGTCAAATGAATGCATGTAAACATTTAGCCCCCTGTGCACCGTTCCATGATCCCCCGCATAGGCTTAGGTGACCCCAGTCAACATCAATCAGACAAAACACAATAGGAAGAAGCACACGGGGGAAAAGCCAGGGTCAGCTGCACTTTTAATAAGCAGACACTGATGGCAATGAGGAAGCAGATCGGCCCTGTTCAACCGTGGGTAAGCTGGGCACTCCTGCCCCTTCAACCGCAAGCGGCAGTTATGAGGAACCCTCAATGCATGAGCTTTAGAGATGAGTGGATAATCTAGTTGGGCGGATTTAAGACTAATCTGCCATTTCTGCTCTCCAAATCAAATCACAATGGGATACATATAGGGCTTATGCACTGATATGATGATTTCAAAGCATGAACAGAAGGAGGGCGATTCACAGAATGGCCAGGGGAGTATTTGCATGGATTTGGCAGGAACATGATATAACAACAACAAAATGAAATGCTTTATTTTGGTTTGGTTTAGATAGTCCAAATGGTCACCACCTCCTACAAGAGTCCAAATAGTACAAATTGTACTATGACAATCCATAACCTCTTTCTTGCAGCTTAGCTGAGCTCTATCTCCCAGGAACATGCATCAAGTAAACAGACAGAGAATGGGTGTTTTGACAGCTGCAGGGACAGCATTAGCCTATTTCTCTGCCTTCTGAGATAAGAACTATCAGCAGAGTAGGAAATGTAAGACCTGGTCACGCCTTCCCTGCTGTAACATGCTGTAGTTATGTTGTCATCCTGAGGTTTATGTCTACCACAGTGGCAAAGTTGCAAACCCACAGAGCTAATCACAGTTAGCAAACACTAACTCATGTGATCCTGTCTGGCTGCCTGACTGTCAGCAAAGCACCGTGACTTAATGGGCATAAACACGCGTAATCATATGCACGTAGGAAGAAACACACACAAACGACAGGCTAGATGTTGTGTATCCTCTGATGCGGGTGGCTGTCAGTTAAAATCTCTCGCTCTGACAGCCCTGGCCCCTCATTTCATTACCACTCCTCCTCTCTGCCAGACACTTACAATCCCATTACCTTCTACAGATCAGCTCCGGCCTGAGCCAGTGCTTCCCTGCACAGACACAAACACATTGATCCAAAATCTGAACCAGCAAACAGCAAGGGCAGAGACAAGCAGTCCCAGATTCACAACCACACAATCAATAGGTAAGGAAGTGTGAAAGTGTTGAAAGCAAATCTGGACGAGTTATATCAGTCAAATTTTGCCATTGCAGATTACAAGAGGATTTTACTTATGATTGACCGCTTTCAAAAGACAGATAAGATTATTGAAATATTTTTGGTGCGTTGTTGCATGAGGACTAATGACACAGAATCAACCATCTAACTAAATATCCCCCAGCAGATGTTTCAAAATCCTCAAATTATAAAGACAGAATCCATAAAAGAATCCTCTTTTAAATTCACTGTAAACACTATAAACACAAAACTGTTCTGATATACATCTCTCTTACTCTTTCTTTACCCCAAGGAAATGACATGAGGCTGTGAAAGGGTACGAGGCAATCACTTGGTGGTTGAGCTTTCAGACCACAGTTGCCCTCAAGCATCCTCCAAAACCTGCTGAAAATAGACTTCCACAGCTGCTCTACAACCACATTCACCCAAGCCGATTGCTACACCACCCCCCTCCACCTATTCCCCCTGTGGAGACGAGGCCTGAGCCCCGTGCTGCAGAGCATTGTTCACTATTTAAGATCCTGTTATGAGGCAGAAAGAAATCAAACTCCTCCTGTTCTGGTCTGAGAAGACACGGGACCACCAGGCCTCTCCTCCATTCCATCTGCAGGAAAATGCAAAAGAGGCGGAGGAAGAGAAAAGGAGAAAAGAACATTTTGTTTTGTGGAGAGAAAATTCACAACTAACGTAAGCTGCTGTGTGTTTTTTTTTTGTTTTTTTTTTGCAGGCTTCCTTTCATTTCTCCCACCTCCCCGCCCCCACTACGGGCTCTGCCTCCTTTGTGAACCATGGCCGAGCATCCATGCCCCGAGTGCGCTCGCTGGAGCACAGGGGCCTGTAAGAATGGAGCCTATTCAACAGCCTTCCTCCAGATGCTTGCCAAAACAGTCCTCCAGGCTACAGCGGGGAGCACAAGAGGGGAAAGAGCAGGAAAGGGAGATAGGAATCTGATATCCTATCATTAACAGCCCAAATAAATTGAAGGAAAAATTCCAGGCTAAACCACTGCCCTCAGTCGTGATGTTTAAAGGTGATAGCCTTATTGTTTTGTGTCTTGTGGCCTTTGAAAGACCTGTTACGCTTCGCCAGAGAGGGTGTTTGTTGTTGCAGATAAATTGTCAAATGTGTAGCGTCCACTGTGATTCACAGACATTGCCCTCAAACCCCAAGTGAGGCACGATCCATATTAGAGCACTGCGTGGGGGATTCTCTTCGATGTAAACCAGTCTTACACCTTATGTAACATCCACCCTACCTTCTTTTTCTTTTCATTCACATGTAGCTTATGTCCTTGAATTGAAAAAGTAATGAGAAAATGCACCATTTTTTAAATCTTCTGTCTGTTTCTGTCTCATAACTATGGTTACAATCTGAAAGGTGGGTACAGCAAAAAAAAACGTCCAGATAATAAACATAAGTGTATAGGATCAAACACAAAATATCACTAAACTCACTGAGAAACTTGAAGCTGTCTCCCCCTTACATAGCCTTTACGTGATGCTTTGTAAAGGATTGCCCCTGTGTGTATGAGAAGGAGCAGATCAATGCAATATTAATGTATCAATCAGCACCAAGTTATCAAGCAGCAGCAGGGAGAACAGAACTGAAGCCCCTGAAAGCATGACCCCCGGCTATACGATCCCTGCACTCGACTCCCTATCTTCTCTTAGTGATAATATATATCGAATATAGACTCAAACATTTATACCCTCCCTCCCCAGGGGTAGTGCTGGAGAAAAAAAAGTGAGTATGAGTTGTAAGGTATGTGTGTGGATATTTCTCCAAGGATCCAGCACACTCCTTATGAATACTATATTACTGCACTATCCATCCTGCACCAGAGCTTCTTCAACTGACCAAAGTGGTCAAATATTTGCTTTTTCTCATTATGTCAGGCATCAAAAAGTCCAATTTACAATCAAGGTCCATACTAAGCAAGTCTGTGGACCTTTAAGCTCGCTCCATGATCTTGAAAAAAGACACATAACTGACATGACTGACAATGACGTGTTAATTTGTTAAAACCTAAGAATCTGATCCAACAGGCTGAGAAACTACAGTGGAGGTTACAGTGAGCTCAACATGAGAGCGCAGGAAACCTCGCTGCTGCCATGTGGTCAAGTCCGACACCTAGTGGCCAAGGCCTAGAAGTACGCTACATACAGAAGCTGGTTAATGTTTGCCAAGATTTAAAAAAATATCCATAAAGTCGTGTCCATTAATACAATCAAGAGACAATGAAGAGTCTATCTTCAGCTAGCATTATTTATTGCTTGCAGCTTATTTCTTCTAATGTTGGTTGGAGTTGTTCATCAGAGTGCCATACCAGGATCTGAACAACTACCTTTTAATTTTAACAAGACCAAGCTCAAGGTTTAAGCTTTTGTGGACTAAAACAAATCTTATCTTGAGATGGGAAATGTCAGTGTTCAAGGTGAGTAGTCAGGTGTAGTAAATACCCTCCCAGGCTAATCTCCTGTTTACTGATATCATTTCATAATCAATTTAGTCCGAGACCAAAAAATATGAAATAGGTCATTTTACAATCACAGTTATATGTCTTAATTGTTAGATGCAGAAGCCAGAAAGCTAATTTGCAAACATCAAAACCAGCATAACTTTACTGAAAAGGGACAAATGTCAAAACGACAGAAATAACACATCTCTTTTCAATAAGAGGCCAACTTCATAGCATCCTTGTAGCCTTAAGATACGTAATAGACAGGCTAACAAACCACAATGTGATGACACTAGCGAAAAAGGGTGTAAGAATGAGAGCTGAAACGATTAGTTGATTGACTGATTAGTCGATCTAAAGAAAATTTATTAGTGACTACTGATTAATAGTTTCAGTAATTTTTTTCAGGTAAATGTTTGCTGGTCTCACCTTCTCATATGTGAGGATTAGATGCTTTTCATTATCACATATTAGTAAACTGAATCTTTGAAGTTTTAACTTACAATTAATTAAAAGAATCAATAAAAATTATCGTGTAGCCCAAATGAAAGTGAAATTCTCCACCTTAACTGGATGAAGCCAGAGCTAGCTCGTCATTTACATGAGAATGCAACTAAAATTTGGTGCCTGATTTTATCTTTTGATTTGGATGTGGTTTTGTGCCAGGTAAGAAATAAAGCACTGAAACAGAAACAAACAACTTGGCTGTGAGCAGTTTGTACTTACGTGGGCACATGGGTCAGGGGTTGAGTGAAGCTCTTGGAGGCTGGAGAGGCTGCAGACCTGAGAAGGAGTCCAGTTCTTGGCCTAAAGGAATTTGTGACAAACAAAATTAGAAAAATTACAACATCCTAAACTGTCCTACAAAGAATACAACAGCAACAGGTTCAACATCTTTTTTGCGCATCCCACAAAAAATGTTCCCAGTTAACAGACAACCTTTTGAGGAGCCCAAAAATATCTTCATAACAGTGAACAGTGGAATTAAACCAGCAAAGTTTGGCTAGTATTCATGTTTCAGAAATACAATGCTATGCTGCGCTATGCTGCGCTATGCTACGCGATGCTATGATGAACAGTCTATGGACTAGATGAGACCTCCCACAAGGGGTTGCAGATAATTAACAGCAGAGAATGCTACACAAAGTTGTTTTTTCTACAGGTTCCTTCAGTTTTTTCAATCTTTGTAGTACATTGCTGGACAATTTTACATCTTCGGGTCTTTCAATACAACTCTGAGTCCTGCCACATCCAGAAATACTCGGATGACACAGCTTTTGTGGCGAGTGTCAGGAACGGGCAGGAAGAGGAGTACAGGGATCTGATGATGGCCTTCAGTGAATGGGGCAACAAGAACTGCCTCCCTCTGAACATCTCCAAGACCAAGGAGATGGTCATGGACTTTGGGAGGTCTAGGCCCACCCTTCAGCCAATCATGCTGCAGTCTGCTGGGGCAGCAGCATGTCAGACATGAACACAAAGAGACTGGACAAGCTGGTCAAAAAGGCTGGGTCTGTGCTTGGCAGGAGTCTGGACTCACTCAGGATTGTTGTGGAGAGACGCATGCAATGTAAGATGAAGCCATCTTGGACAATACCGACCATCCTCTCCACAGCACTCTGGCAGAGCATTGAGAATATGTGGTCAGATATTCATGTTTGGCTTCAGTCTAAAGAAATAAATGATGAATATTATCCAACATTGGATAATTATGGTGGACAAAAGAAACATTTTTTTTTGTAAACAATATAATTCTATTGGTGAAGTATTTCATACATAAATGTAAATGTACTAAATCAACCCCTTTTGGATTCAATTGCAATTGAATTTTCATCATCAAGCTTTAAAAGCTGATGCTTTACTTACCAAAGACAAATTGAAACAACCCCTAGTTTTATCCAGTTATATTCTATGATTAAGAAACATATACATTTTTCTGTTTTAATTTTATTAGTTCATTGTTTCATTTTATGCTATGAATGAATGTCAATCACTGTTTTATAATGTTGTGATTTTCTGCTCGGTAAATTCTGGCCTTGTTAGCCGAAGGTGATCTCGGTTGAAAATAAAGCAATTTATAATACGTTTTTTGACTGGAATTAGCTGTAACATTTTCTAGCCAGACATTTTTACAGGTTTACCTTGAAACATTGAAGCTACAGGGTCAGTGAATCGGCTGTTGTCCTCTCTATGTGCCCACTCTAACAGCTGTTAGCCGAGTCTATAGCAAGTTCAGCAAGGTCAGTTAGCAGTGCTAGCTGACTAGCTTTAGCATAATTTTTCAAGTAGTAACAGTGTTTTACGTTTAAATACGGGTAATATATCACGCATACCTACCGCAAAACAGTTGCTCTGTATTTTCCCCATATCTCAAATAAACTGGAGTCATAAATGGCTTAATAAACTCCTCCGTTTGTGAATTAGCTTAACATTAACTCCAACTACCAACTACTTCTGTGCGATTAAGCTACTGGAGCTGATGGATTTTCTTGCCTGTGTGTAAACACGTGCCTTTGGATACTATTTCTGAATTGCTTAATTATCTTTAACTGACTTATATTCATGTTCAGTCTAAATAGTGCATTCACTTTGTTGTCGATGTTGGGTCAAATGATCTCAACCCCTGACTTTACAGATGCAGAATAACTGTCTCATTCTGACCAAAACAACAAATGATGTTCAATGGATACATGTACAGGTGAGGCAGTGAGGGTGGAGGAGAGGAGAGGGAACCTACATGAGAAATGAGACTGAGGAGGACAAGATGGAGGTGAGTGTATACCAGCTGTGGTGGTTTCCATCATCGGCATCCGACTCTTTGAGACGCTTTGTGTGTTGTCCTTTGAAATAGATTATCAGATGATGAAGTAAAAGCAAACTCTTTTAAGAAGCAATATGTTGCATCCCATCAATATAGCAACAATACACTAGTTTATATATATAATATACTGTACATCAATCACTAGCTGTTTTTAAGCTTTCATTAAAAGTTTTCACTACGTTGCGAAGACAAAACAAAATATCTACCATAGTATTCTCAAATTTCCATCTAAATATTAATATGAAGTCATAGGGGACTGCAACACTGCAACTGACTACACTCAACAGCCTAGATATCAAATATTAAAGAAGTAAACAATGCAGTAAAGGAGTCATGTTCTTGGTGTCACACACCAGAACAATATTTCTTCACACCTGCTACTGTCTGAGTAAGTCAGAGTGGGCTGTGACCTTTGACCCGTGTGGTGAGTACATGCCAGTCTAGTTCAGATCAGCTATGATCTGGACCACTGTAATGAGGAGGGGGGTCATCAGCTGTGGGAGGTGACCCATATGTCACACTGTGACACCTGCTGTCTTTAGACAGTGACAGAGATAATCAGTACTTGCGGTTTAGTCCACTCCCAGTGTATCTTCACAGTGTTTCAAGGTGTAGAGGGGCTTCTCTGTGGCTTCATCAATATAACACTGCATGTGCACCAGACAAGCAACTACAGCACTTCACTGGAGACAAGCCAGAGTTTCCCAAGGTGAGTTTGTTCATTCAGACCTAACCCTATCCTAAGAAATGCAATGTTTTCTTTTCTTAAATAATCTAGCAGGATAAACATTGTGTTTGTGTTCTTGGTTATGTGTTAACTATAGGTGACCTAAAGATGAGCCTGCTCGTGTGGTGTATGTTGGTCCTGTTCCTCTGTTCGAGCAGTAAAGAGATGGTTGTGGATAAAACCAGACCAGTTAAGTATGTTTTCAATGTCCTTCTGCTTAATTGGAAACATGCATGTTCAGACATTTAGCAGCACTTTTAAAATTTAGAAGATTGAGCAAAATAGAGATATTCTGTGAAAACAATATTTGATACAATGTGAGCTCCAGTATTTCTCTGTAAATTGAGTGTAGCCATTTTTGCTGAAAAAAAAACATAAATAAAATAAATATACTGATGTTACAAATATTTTAACTCTATTGTGAAATACCTGTATGAAATATGCAACATGATGTTTGGCAATGACTGAAACTTAAAATGAACATTTACTCATCAGTTCTGCTTTTCTTAGATGGCATTCATATCAGCTGGAGAAAGGACAAAACATCATCCGAAACCTGAAAAGACACGCAGACGGGACGTTCACCAGCGACTTCACCCACTATCTTGATAAGATTAAGGCTAAGGATTTTGTGGAGTGGCTGGCCAGCACCAAACGAGAAGGGTGAGCTGAAAAGCCGAAGACGTTTCTTTGGTGATGGTGTGAGAGGAGAGTGGCAATGCAGACGTTACTGCACGAGTGTTACTGTGGCATATAAATGACATGACAACAGTTTCTAATTGTTCAAGATCACTGTGCTGGAAATCGTTTGATTTTGGATCAAAGTGAAAATGATTCACAGGTTTTGTCAGTATTTTTAGATTGGATATATTTTGGTTTTTGTGTGACTTCAACCCCTTTCTTTTTTGTACTATTATTTTTTACAGATGTCATGAAGACATGCCCCACATCGCAGACGTATAAGACACTCCAGATAACGCGTACGCTTGTGCTTTACATCAGCCAGCAGCATAAAAGAAGATGAGCCCTCCACAACAAAATAGAAAATACTGCTCGGTTTATTTATTCTGAGGTATTCTCAGATAAAAAGTACATTTTTGCACTTTGCTGTTTCCATTATAAGTAAGAAAATGAAGAAAAATAATCAGGATGTTCAACTTCTTATCACAACTTTTTTGTTATTTGGAAATGTCAGAATTATTTCCTTTGAAGCTTAAGTTCATCTACAGACTCACTATTATTTCAAACGTCATTTTTTTCAATTTCAGAAGAAACTTCACAGTCATGTTTGAATACCCGCACCTTACAGAGAAGGCAGGCTTGATTGATTGATTGATTTATATTTTGCGTCTTATTTTGATTTTCTGCAGTATGCATAAACTAAGATGCAAGATGAAAAAAACTTTATGAATGCATTGTATATTCACCTGTATGCCTTTGATGTCGTGATGCGCACAAATGTATTTTCAAACTGTTTAAGATTTTTAAATAAAATCTTAAAAAGTCGCTGCGTTGTGGATTGAAATTGCAGATATTGATAGATATGGTCAAAGCTATCAAATGCAAAGTAACACAGGCAGTATTTAGTGATATATTTAAGAAGAAACAACACATTTAGTATATACATGGGGCTGACCAGAGGTGGGTGCTGTTGTTCAGCAAATCAGAAAGATCAGGCAGCCAAGCAGCTCAGGCTGATTCGGGCAATCTTGAAAAAAAAGAAATAAAAAAGGCTGTGTGTGGGTGTAAAAGCATCTATTTTGTTTCTTTTTTTCCTGGCCGTTCCTTTTTGTATATAGCACACACATTTACATTTTTGCACAATAAAGTTATGCAATAAGGCAAGCTGAAAATACAGTAGCTAATGGAGTTAATGTTTCGTGAAAAAGGAGGGGCTGGTTGATTTTAGGTAGGTGGAGAGAAACTGAAAGCTATAACTGGAAGTGGTGGTGGTGGTGGTTTTTGTGTGCATGTGTGTGCTGGGTAGGGGTGGGGGTTAGTTATGTGTCTGCCTCGTCTCTCATTGAGAAATGTAGAGTTATATGAGGGTGCAGCTGTGGTGGGGGCTCTTGGCTTCTGGCCATGTGTATAATGGAGTGCTCCCTCTTTGGGCTCTGTCCTCCCACCTCAGTCTGAGTCACTGGGGACAAAGGGAGACCAGGAGAGGAGGGGAGAAGGGGGGTGGGGTGGAAAGGAGCAAGGGAGGGAACACCACAAGAGCACAAACACAACCCTCTGATCTCAGTCAAGGGTTGAAATGGGATCAGATAGTAGGAAAACCCCCTTCTACTGCTGGCTGTTTGCACTTCCTGACACTTACCAGCAGGACTGCAGCAAACTGGGACAGAGAAGAAAATAACAGTGGGACACATAATCCAAGCATTGTACTGCCGTTGATGAAGAGCCTTTGTAAATGACGCATAGCTCTCATTAGTGAATAAAGGACTATTATAATATTCAGTGTAACCAACACGTGTATTAAAGCCAAAGCTTCTTGTTATAAAAAATAATCATGGCAAAGGAAATACTGTGACACGTTTAATCGTTATATTTAGCCACGTTCAGGTCTACCCACAGAGAAACCACATGCCATGTGGCAACACACTTCAGAGGAAGGGAGGTGGGGTGAGAGGAAAGCGAGCTTAGGAAGAGGATGAGGAGATGGGAGTGTAGGTGTGGCTGTCTACGAATTAGGTCGAGCTCCTCCGCACTCTGAACACATTTTTATGGTTGGGTTTTTAGCTCCACGCGAGCCAGCGTTGCCCTCCTCCGATGCTGCCCCACCCAGAAAGCCTCAGACACGGGCAGAGGTTGTTCGTCCTCGCGGTACCATCTGCAGCACCAAGGACAGCTCCTCTGCATCAGCGCGGGCGCAGCAGCACCGGCTGCCGGCGGCGCTTCGCCGCGCTCACAGGCCGAAAACGAGCCTCATTTTAGGTTGAAACGTCCATATATTGGTGTGATCTTTTTTTCTGGGAGGGGAAGCCGGTCTCTTAGGCAGCCAGGCACAAGCTGATGGAAGCACTGGGCCAAACTGGGAGTGTGCTGCTGACTCAGCTTCGACTGCTGCATTAATTTATCTGCACTGCAGTGCTCCACCACCTCCCTTCCCCTTCTCTTTTCCTTACCTCGCCCCTCCCTTTCTGACTCGGCCCTTCTCTCTCTCTCTCTCTTCTCCACCTCACTACACCCTCTCACAGCTATCCTGGAGCATTTCAGTGTAGCCAGGAGGTGTGGATAGTGAATGAGGAGCAGGTTGTCTCTGCCCGCATGTGTAGCCGATTCTATGGAAAACATAGCGACACATACATTTGGAAAAAAAAATCATACAAAAATCCAGGGAGATGGGCGAAGGACAGAGGGGGAGGGAGATGCTGGGAGTTGAAAAATAAACCATGTGACTTGAGGGAGAGGAGTATCCGGGGAGACAAAATTTTGTAATGTGATTAAAAGAAGGGAGGAGAGAGAGAGGATGGAGAATTTGCCATATATTCAGTGTGTGCACTGCCTGAAGACAACTCCACGCATCATTTACATACAATTCCACCTACTCTCCAGAAAGGCTTTCTTACCCTCCTCCACCTCAGGGAACCCAACGGAAAACAGCACAAACAGATCAATATCTCCCAACATGGCTATCTCAGCCCTGTTCACAGGAGGCTGTGAGGTTATGGGGGTGACAACTGTAATATCATACCTCTGAGCTATTTATTTTATGGTGAACCGCAAAGAGGAGCATCACAGTACAGATGGACTGCATAATAATGGGGCTATAGTCCGTCCTCTGCCTGGGAGGGGGGTGTTAACACAGGGCTCTTAACAAATCCATAAGTCCATTACGTTTGAAAGGCTGCCTTTCATGACCCTGTTACCACAGTGCCACTCAGCTCCATTTCACAGGACGTTTTGTAATGCACTTGCATCCTCATACAGCACCACAAAAGTGAAATAATCCACACAAAATGGTGACCGCTACTTAAAGTGGACAAAGGGAATCTGAAGTCTACCTACAGGAAAGTCAAAAGGCAAAAAGGATGTTCAGAAGTCAACATTTCAGCAAGAAACAAACACGAGTTGTAACTGGAAGGCTGCTTTATTGGTAATAAAAAGGTTCGTGCTCAAATGAAGACAATCTTTCATATATTCTTACCAAGAGTCCAAGTGGTTGTGCAACACACCATCATATTGTACTGTATATCCTCTATCACGGTGTCAAATGATAACAACAGTTTGAAAAGCACTTTTTAATTTTTCAGCAAAAAAGAAAAAACGCCCATAATAAACCATGCTAAAAAAGAATGAGTCCTATAATCAAATATTGATACAAAAATAAATTTCAGATGGAAACAGAAATATAGAAGAAATAAAACAGAAATATAGAAGGCAAGCTGCTTTTTCACAAGCCAAGTGGGTGACACACATAGCACTAAGAACAGGACATTTTTGAGTTAGCTGTTTTTCTGTTAACATCACACATTGTTGAATATTAAGATGAAGTGGGGTGTCTGGATGATCCTCCGGCAGTATTTCTGACTCGACATCCCTGATTAATGTTGTGCTCACCCTCATACCCCCACCCTCCACAGTTTGGAAACATGTTTTTTGTTTCTTTTTTTTTGTTGTTGTCGTTTTTCTTTTTTTTTTTCTTTCTTTTTTACTTTTTTTTTCAGTGTGGCATCGACATCCAAATTCGCAGAAAAAGCAGAAAAAAGGCACATGCCATTGAGTGGAACACTAAAAACAAACCATTCATCAAAAGAAATGTGAGGATGAGAAGCAAGTACATGATTGTATGCATGTTGAGTTGTAATGGCACTGATGTGTGTGTATGGGGGGGTTGGGGGGGCCCTGGGGTTGGTACCGTCTCAGGGTGGACGAGGCAGTCAGTCACACCAGCTGACGTCCTCGCGGGAGAGATCACTGGTAAAGTCGGTGGGCAGAGTCACCTGTGTATGTGTGTGTGTGTGTGTGTGTGTGTGTGTGTGTGTGTTTGTGACTGTGGGTGTGTCCTGTATACTCAGTGAGGGTGAGACGTATGACAGTAAGTGAGAAATGTGCTGGTAACATTATCCTTTCGTCATGATCAGGCTACAATCCATGGCAAGCAGCTCCAGTAACATCGCACATGAGCTATTCCCCAACATAGAAGGGTGCTGGAAACAACCAGTTTTAGACATCCACTGAACGTGTTGCACATAAATCAAATGTGACAAACAGTGTTCTTCTGTTTTATGTATATACATATAGACACATATGTATACATGTATATATCTTTTGTATTATATAATATCTATATTTCATTCAATTTCTGTCAACAAAGTGAAAAGTGTCTCAAAAAATCCAAAAGGTAACAAATGTGACAAAGGGCATAGCTGGAAGCCATTCTATATTATTGTTATTATTCATTTTTTGATTATTAGTAGTAACATTTTTAAAATTCCGTATTTACAAAAAAACACAACAAAGCATGCCGATAAAATAAAAGAATATAATACAATATTTATAGTTTCTCTCGAAAAGTTTGTTCTTTTTCAGCGATTGTGCCATTTACATCATAGCCTGCACTGTACACATATATGTTTTTGTGTTTTCTTTTTTCTTTTTGTTTTTTGTTGGTTTTTTTTACATTTTTTTTCAAGTGTGAATGTATCATTCTAAAACATTACATCCAAGATGAACATGGGTAAATTGGATGACATTACTCACTCCTCCTGTGGTTCTCATTGGGAATGTATTTGGTTTCAGTGTGCAGCAGCCAAACTGATTCGGAGACCTCATATTGTAAACAGACCTCAGTTATTGTTACAGACAGGGGGTTCTGGTACAGGCAGTGTTAAACACACCAAATGGCATTAGTGGTGTGACAATGGATGCCAGATTTATGTCCAGTCATCCACTTGTAAATAGGACCATCACTCCTGTGTAGAAAAGAAATGGCAGGAACACATTAAAGAGGCAGTTGTGTCTTGTCAACTACTTGACAAAGCCTCAGGTTTTTTTGTTTTCTGTTTTATGAAAAACACCCACAAAGCTTATTATACAACATAGCTGCGTCGATGTGAGGCCTGCTGATGTTTTATCACGGCAAGTGTTAGGTTTCTACCTCCATCTCTGACTTATTATTTTTGAAGCGGGTGATAGCGTTTGAAAGCCTGCAAGTATGTGAAAAGATGGTGCGAGCCCGGGTCCAACACCACACAGTGTTTAAGAGGTCCCACAAAAGCACAATGATACACTGACAAACATGGGACTTTCAGCACTCCGACTCAGACCAAAGCACTGTTCTCTTCTTCTGCTCTTGTGTTTCTCTCTTATTCTCATGGCAGTCAGTCTAAAACCCTGAAGGGAGGGGCTCTACCTATTTATTGGTCCACGTTTATGCTGTGTTATTTATCCCCCATCCACCTCCCTGTAATATCAGACAAAATCCATTTGTTTCTGCAGACAAAACCACAAGCCCTTCACGGCCATCCACCTTCCATACATGCTAGGCACGACAAGGCATGTCCTTGTGATAATTCTCTGCTAACGCTGCTGTTTCAGATGGTCAGTGTCATGCTTACTGATCGAAGCCTTTTCTGAGAATGATTGCATCACAAGGACATCAGAGAAGGACTTCAAGGCTTTTTGTTTTTCTAAAGCTCGCAACTCAAATTGTCCGAAAAGCACTACCTAAGACATCACTCACTGGGAAATTCTGATGTGGATCTGACAAGAGTACAAAAGAGGGACCGTAATGAAATGAGTCTGTAAAAGTACGGTCTAATGTCTCTACCTACATTGTGTTTTTCTGTTCTAGCCCGAAACAAAGTGAATATCAAAACAAAGCAGAAAATAAAAACCATATTTCTGTCCCTTCTCCAGGAACTACAGTAGATGGGATACCTATTGACACTTCAGCACACCAGACCTTTACTGGTGCCAGATATGGATTCCTTGGCGTGAAACATCATCTGCTCTCATTGCCATAACAGGGACCACAGGAAAGTAAGGAAAGTGACTGTAGGATGAAAAAGACAAATAGATGTTAGCCCCAGATTTGGTTCAGGATTACTGACACGGCCCTCCAAATCTGTGCATCCTCAACATGAGGGTATTCTGCTTCCTAATACTCAGACACTCCACACTCTTTCTAAACTATTCACATTCAGAGCAGCAAAAAAACCTTTTCTAGTTTGTGTTGTTGGCTGAGCTGACTGAAACATTGCCTCTGAGTGCTTACATCCTTCACTCACCTGAAATTTTGATGAAGGGCTGAATTAAAAGGTCAGCTGAAAAACAAAACTAGAGAAGGGCGGGATCATATGGATATAATTCCCCCAATATTCTATATATCATTATCCATAATCTTCATTTTCCATTTATAATTTTTCCCAGTGGACAGCCTCAAACTTATAGTCAAGCCACTGCAGTGGTCTGAGAATTAGTGTCTTGTGGACTATGATTACTCATGCATGATTCCTGATCAAAACATGCCTTCATGCAAGTCATTTCTATGCATTACGAGCACAATAATTATTATTTATCTGGAACTCGGTCTGAGCAAGTCTCCTTCAGCCCAAGTCAAAACAATGACTAATGACCCCTACCCGGTCAGTGTGAAAGCCCATGTAGAAAATGTCTTTTCTAGTGTCAGTATAAGAAAGAGGAGATGAAAAGACTAGTGACATGGGCTAAATGTTATCTTTTTTGCTGCTCAAATAATGTAAAGATGCAAGTATACTCAGCACAAACAAACAAAAAAAATCTTTGTCTGCAGTTCTGGGTTTCCCCCTCCCTCGCAAGTGTTTCCTTCCTAGCTAAACTTGCTTGGTTGATTATTGTTTTCTTCTTGATAAAGATGGTAAACTCAATGTTACAGACCCTCCTTTAGACTGCTAACACAGTTCTAGTAGGATCTGTGTGATCCAGTCCCGTAGCATCGGAGCTTTGCTGCGGGGTTCCACACTTGGTGGTGGCAGGGATTTTGCAATTCTCCAATCATCTAGCAGAGATTTCTGTGCCTTGGCAGTTGGTCCCCAAAGAAATGTGTGTCATTGGCCAGCACACTGTGAGTCACTGTTTTTCATTTTGCGTTTGTTCCTCATCTCTATGAACTTGGTCACTATGCAGCAAAAGTTCCACGGTAAACTGATTGTGTTTGGTTCAGCTGTCTTTTACGACATAAGAAACCACATTGCCTCAGTAGTAATTGAGTCTGTAAACATTTTTTTGTATGTTTTTTTTTTTTTTTTCTTACTTGCAAATGATCACTTTTTCTACATTTGTTGGGTTTGGGCTCAGAGTCTCATCTCGCTGTGTTTTATTGGATTTTGAGTCACTGAACCCTAACACTTGGATTCCCACTCATCTTTTTGGTTTTTGTCCTTCTCTTTCCTGGCCCAATCCTCCTTGTTCTCGTCCTGCTTCTCCTTGTCAGGTTTGGTCACACTGTCGTAAGAGGGGAGCGAGGCTGTGGATGGTGTGCTCTCTTTCTTCTCTTGGTTGGTGCCGCCATTCTCAAGCTTATTGTTGGTAAAAGTGTGGCGTTTGAAGATGATGCCGCGCCTGATGAGGTGGGCGCGGTAGGCATTCTGGATAATTCTGGCAGAGACCTCCTCCTGTTTGCGGCGGAGGGTGGTGGTGATGGGCTCGTATGACACTTTGGAGGGGTTGGCTGCCACGAAACGCTCCTCCATCTGCTGCCTCAGCATGTCCAACTCACCACTGTCACCCAGCACACGCTTTGTGAAGGCAAACAGGATGTCCAGGCAGTGAATGCGATCGCCGCTCACCATGGGCATGTCCATGGCAATTAGTTCTATAGTGTTGGGCTTTGGCACACGAAGTGGGTGCTCCAATGCATCAGCAAAGTCAGACAGCTTGGCAAAAGTAATGAACTGAGAGGCAGTGGGGTCAAACTTCTCCCAGATCTCGTAGAAGGTCTCAAAGTCGTCCTCACTGAGTGGATCAGCACTTTCCTCTGTGGCCACACTGAAGTTCTCCAAGATGATGGCAATGTACATGTTGACCACAATCAGGAAAGAAATTATGATATACATGACAAAAAAGAAGATTCCCACTGAGGGATTACCACAGTCGCCCTTCACAGATGTACCAGGGTTCTCCAAGTTGGGGTCGCAGTCTGGTGGGTAGTTGAGGATCGGTAGCAGCAAGCCATCCCATCCGGCCGACGTGGTGATCATAAACAGAATGATCATACTGTTGCCAAAGGTCTCAAAGTTGTACAGGTCGTCAATGCCTGCTCCGTGTTTTACATAACCAAAGTTAGACATGCCAAAGATGGAGAAGATGAACATGACCAGGAAGAGCAGTAGGCCGATGTTGAATAGGGCTGGCAGTGACATCATCAGAGCAAAGAGTAATGTCCGGATGCCCTTAGCTCCTTTGATCAGACGGAGGATACGACCAATACGAGCCAGCCTGATCACCCTGAAGAGAGTTGGCGACACAAAGTACTTCTCAATGAGGTCAGCCAAGAACATACCTGAGGGAAAGGAAAAGGGGAGAGAAATGAAGAGAATACAATCGGGATACAACAGACTTCTACAGGCGACATATTCAAGTGACCTCCTCACTGCTTCCTGTCAACTACCTCTCTCACTCACCAACAATAGACAGGATGACCACCACCACGTCAAAGATATTCCAACCATTGGTGAAGTAATAGTGGCGAAGGGCAAAGAGCTTCAGCAGGAACTCCGTGGTGAAGACTACGATGAATATGAAGTTGACCCAGTAGAGGACATGCTCCGTTTCATTTGACTGATCATCTGTTTCCACCATCATGGTGACCATGTTGAGGCAGATGAGAATCATAATGGAGATGTCGAAAACTTGCTGTGTCACAAAGTCAAACACCATTCCCTGGATCTTGTTCTATGAGGAGAAATGAAATGAAGCTGAGATTTACTGAGGTTCCAACCAACAGCATCATATATTGTACAATCTGAATACTTGGTCAAAAGTAGTAACCTCAAGAAAAAACATTTCAAAAAACACACCTGCGGTCGAGGAATAGGTTTTTGTGGCTTTTTGGACCCAAGTTTTTTCATGGCATTGTAGTACTTCTTTTGTTCCTCTGTCATGAAGATATCTTGACCTCCAAAGTAAAGGAATAAACAAAGATTTGGTTATAATCATATTCTAGCAACTTTAAAATGGAAACCCTTGAGGCAAAATATGGGATTAAGGGACAAAACCAGTCTTATCTTTTTCTTTTGCTGGTTGAAGTTGTCAATGATCACACCAATGAAGAGATTGAGGGTGAAGAAGGAGCCGAATATGATGAAAACGACAAAGTAGATGTACATGTAGATGTTGACTTCATAGTCGGGCTGGTCTTCCACCTTGGAGGGAGTCACAATGTTGAAGGTAGTGTTGTATTTTATTATCACATTTCAAAGAAATTGTTTGACATTTTGGGAAATACACTTTTTTAATGGCCATTCTCCAATACTATTCTC
This sequence comes from Seriola lalandi dorsalis, assembly GCF_002814215.2. NCBI lineage: Eukaryota > Metazoa > Chordata > Actinopteri > Carangiformes > Carangidae > Seriola > Seriola lalandi. The sequence continues at coordinate 4,902,340 of NW_019525414.1, read as the reverse complement.
ATACCTGTACGACCAATATGAAGCTATCACCAGCAGCTGGCTTACTTAGCTTAGCACGAAGATGGAAAAAGGAGGAAACAGCTATCCTCTTTCTGTACAAAAGGTAACAAAATCTGCTCACCAGCACCTCTAAAGTTCACTAATAACCCCCCATTTGTTTAATCCATACAAAAACAAAGTGTAAAGATGACAATTTGCTGTTTTACAGGTAATTGTGCTGAAATATTTCTTGTCTGGGGCTAATAACTTCATAGACTCCACTGGTTGCCTGGCAACTGGTCCTGGCAAAGAGACAGTCCAGTCTTAATGCTAAACTAAGTTAGCTGGGTGCTGATGGTAGCTTCAGACCTCCTACTACTCATTTAATGCTCAGCAAGGAAGTCAATGAGCATATTTCCCAAAATGTTGAACTATTCCTTTAATTCCAAACTGGCATATAGTGAGATACTCTGAATGAGCATGAAAATATTTATTGAAGAAGCAATGAATATACCTCTCTGGAATCCACAGCCGCATACATAATGTCCATCCAGCCTTTGAACGTGGCCTTTCAAAAGAGAGACACAACTAAATACATTTGGAGGAACCAGACGCAAATAATGCCAAGAAAATTCTAAATTGAAATCAAAGAATACTCAAACTCAAACCGAAACTGATGCATGTCCTGTGGGAGAGCTTGTGCATGGAAAGAAATAACTGGATGAAGTAAAGGGCATGGAGAAACATACAGATATACACAGTGAATACGGACATAGACAGCCTCTGAGTACTGTGAAAGTAAATGGAATTTGAAGCAACAACGAAACAGAAAAAACTGAAACGTGCATAGGAAAATGAGAAAAGAAACCAAGTCAGTGTGAAACAAGGAATGCAGTTATAGAGGAGAGGAGGAGCAACACTCTCACCACTTGCAGCAGGGCGAGGTAGCCGGCGCCCACATTGTCAAAGTTGATCTTGACGTTCTTCCACCTGACCTCGGTAAAGTTTTGCTGAATGAGGGCCTCACACTGGGTCTTGTTGTTGACCACGTCAACAGGAAAGTATTCCTCTGATGTCTGATTGAAACAGTAGTAGTACTTGCCCGCAAACAGGTTGACCCCCATTATACTGAAAATCAGCCAAAAGATGAGGCAAACCAGCAACACATTCATAATGGAAGGGATGGCACCCACCAAGGCGTTGACTACCACCTAGACCAGACCAGGGAAGACAGGATATGACAGTGTGAGAACCAGGAAAAAAACTCTTCTCATTCAACCCCTCCGACAAGACACTACATACTGTTATGGCGTCACACTTCGTACTTAGAAATAGTGCTATTCAAAGCCGCGCTAAGAGCAGCAGTTCAATTCTATTATGATTTCATGTTGCCGAAAATAAGCACCGCACACCGCTGTGATGTGCATACTGAAGTGTGGGGAATTAATGGGAGGGAGCGCTGTATCAGTCCCATTCTAATTAGAGCAGCACTGATGTGACTCTGAGATGCTCTTTGATCTGTTGAAGCATGCGGATAGAAATGCTTATGGGATACTCAAGCACACACGCACACACAAACATGCAAACAACCGCGTATACCAAGGCAAATACCCAAATAAAAATTCTAAAAGAATAACGTTTATAATGTAAAATGTACAATTAAATTTTTTGGTACCACTTACATAAGACTACTCTTATAAAGGATTTATAAATGGTTTATAATTAGGTTATTCATTTGGTTGTTAACCCTTTATAAATAATAAATAAACAATTGTAAACAAGTTATAACACAGTTTTCATATATTGATGCAGGCTCACTATTTGGCAAGATCAAGTTAATGCATACTAGTCATTAATCTTGAGTTACTACCATTAATAACTGGTAAGAGAAGCCTTATAGTTACTCATTAATAAATGATAACATGTTTTCCCTTTACACATTATATGTATGTATGTAGTTTTAAGCAGATCTAAGTTTATTAGTGTATTTGTCAAAACTATACCTACTCCTGTGCACATAAACAGATATCGAATGTGATATAGTGAATATGTTTTCAAGTTATATTTATTGACAAATACTTTAATTAGCAACAATTACAATGTCATCTCACATCTACAATTACAACTACATTTTTAGTGTGTTCTAATTCATTGTTTATATAGAGCTTATAAAAACACACACACACACACACACACACACAGCACTTCCCAGTGGTTGTTTTCTACAGCTTTATCTCTCCAGGGAGACTCACAAAACTGTTAAACACTCCTATTATTATTTCACATGAAATAATAATAGGGGAATTTGACTGTGTTGTAAGAAATGCAGTTCATAATTTTTGGGCAAAATAGATGTGCGTCTGTTTCTGCATGTTTACTTTATAAAGCTTACGAGTTAATCACAAGTGTTTGCCATACCACTATGAAGTGTCCACTCTTACCACCCCAACCTTAGACAGTCAATATTCTAAATCTTACTGATCCATAACTATCCCAAGTCAAACAATAAAACACTATAGCAATAAATAAATAATAAAAAATATATATATATTAATTCCCACCACCACCCCAAAACCTAGTCCTTTCTAACAAATCCAATCAGGTTTCCCATAGATTTATCATAGCCAGTAATAAGCTCAGCACATAGTGAACCGCTCACTACCAGTGTAAGGCAGGCCGACCAGCAGCTCTCAGGCAGACAGCTGAGCATGCATGTCTTTGGCAGACTCGTTTTGTGGAGCCATATTCCCTCCTCATTATGGACAGACAGGGAGGAGCTCTAGAGCAGGATTCTCTCAGCGTGTACACGGCCATCACAGCCTGACTGGTGTTGAACGTGCAATCATAATGTGGTGATGTACCGAGGGCACACCGTTAAAATATGGCATCAAACGTTAAGTGCTAAAAGAAAATTACTTTGGGATATTTTTCAAATATAATTTGAGTCTGTCCCGCACAGTGTTGCCATTGCACCCGCTGAGAGAATGACTCTTTGCTCGATCTGAGAAAAATTGAACCACTTTCAAAAATTCAGTGTTTAAAAAAGGAATTAGGCCATGCTGTGTGGAAAGCATTCTCAGAAAGAGGGAAAATGGCTTTCAAAAATGTATAATGTGCATCGGCAGTTATATTACATGCGTGTTACATGGCATTGTGCAATCTCAAGAACCGCTCGAATCAATAAATAAATAAATAGAGAAATGTGTGGATAGAGAGATAGCGGCTAAAGAGATAATGGCTGAAGCTTTGCTTGTGTGTCTGACGAGCCATTCTGATATTTACATGTGTTATTTGGGTGTCTGACAAATATCTACAGCACAATATAAGATTTATAACATCTGTGATATATTTTGCTCATAGTGAGGACAAGCCACTGAAGTGATGGGGGTTCAGAAGTTTTATCCAAAGGCCCCATGATGACTAATATCTTAAGTAGGTTGTAAAGTTAAAATTACAAATGATTGTCATTTTAAAATCTTTGTGGTGTAACTTAAACTTCAGTAGGTTCGTCAGGAAAAAGGGGATTTACTGAAACTGGGGTAAAGATGGCCAGACATTCCTGTACAATGCATTACTCAAAAAAGTAACACCGAGATTACAAAGCAGCATTAAGAGAAAGAGAGAGCAAAGTACAAAGTCAGAACAGCCCATAATCATTGCATGTTAAGCAGTGCAATGTGTCCAATTGAAGCTGCACTGCTCGATCGGTGCTGTTGAGATATTTTGGCCTCTGCGGTGCATCGTGCCACAAGACTCAACCAGCGAGGATGGACAAGTTCTCATCATTCTAACTCTCCAGAATCTCTTTCATACGGTGTCATCTCTCTATTCATGTTCTTCCCTATTCATTTATTTATCGCTTTGACCTCAAATTTTCTGTTTTCAGTTCAAACAAAATGGTAACTCAATTGATGAGCATAGACATTATAGTCAAAAACTGATACAGCAGGATCAAATTCCTCTGTTTGTTTCCCTTTGCATTACTGGGCCACCCTCACCTCTTTTACCACATACACCCAGTGAATGAGGTCATTCATCGGTGCTTTATATATTTACACTCTACTAAAGCAAATGTGCCGTGATTTCCAACCCCAAAAATGACATCATGTTACTGACAGTTCTAGTTCCCATCCCAAAATTAACAGTGTATCCTATGAAAATTTCATTGAAACATGCATGACGACATCCATAAAGCCTATCCAGGACCTAAAAGCATTGATGTCTGCTCATACGCAACGGCATCACATTTTAGTCACTGGATATCTAGTATGAATGAGATTTCACTGTGAGTCCAGTTTTAAGATTCAATTTGGTTACAACCAATCCACCCACTAAATGATTACACAGGCCTTCTTCTCCTGCTCGTCTGTCATTTTTGGGACATACTAAAGAGGGGTGACACATTGTTTGTCTAGGGTTGAGAGTGTTGTCCTGTACGCTGTAATGCTAGTCAACCTATGGCTATGCCCGTTGTTGCCTCCCAGTTTCACTTCCTGTGGGAGTGGAAGGCAACAGGAAGTCAGGGCCTGCTGTATGTGCTACAGTATGTGGTGCCATGACATGACAGCAGTAATGCCTTGTGTGAAATGGCAGCCTAGTGTATTTGCTAAGCTTCTGCGTGCATTGCCAAAGGAAAGTATTAAAAGTGATTCTAAGTATTTAACTCGTACAATGTTCAATAAAGTTTAAAGTAATAATCTGCCACCAGGATGGCCTGGTAGCAGATCAGTCGGTCAGATGGTTTGACCAGGGGTGCAGAGACTGGCAGAAGCTTAACAAATACTTTCCTCCCAAAGCCACAACACAGTGAGTGTGTGGTTTCTGTCTCAGTCCCTGATGCAGAAAGATCCTGGACAAGCAGGAGAGAGTGTGGTGACCCACCAGTGGTCCGGCCCAGCCGAAACCGGGTCGAGATGGAGTGAGTAGTGGAGGGATAAAGGGGTGTGGAGGAAGAGGAAGAGGAGGAAGGAGGAGGGGTGGGGTGGGGTGGGGTGCTGCACAGTGCTGCACATGTGGGGCTGAGGAGGAGGGGAGAGTCTGAGGTGAAGAGAAGAAGCTCAAACTAGAAGACAAGGCAACCAGTCCAAGAGCAGTGAGAGGTTTAAGAGAATGAGATCACGAGAGATAAGAGAGGAAGGAAGAGAAAAAGACAGGAGGGACTACAGGTGACAACAACCAGGTGCAACCTATCGCTACCACCAGTCACAGAGTAACCCAATCAGCTGTGTGGATTTTAGGAAGAGACGGCTGAAGCAACCAGAGGTACAGTCACAGAGAGTGATTTCTGCTCTGCAAACCACTGACTCTCACAAATAAGACCGATTCCTCTGAGTGGTTGCTTGGCAGCCGCCCTGCATGCAGTTTTGGTGTGACTGGTTGGGCAGAGGTTTTGGTGTCCTGCAGCTCCCCGGTTCCTGCTGGTTGTTCTCGATGCCAAATGCACTGAAGGATGGTGTGAGCTGAGGGGGGGTGGGGGAGGGGAGAGGAGGTTATGGGAGCAGGGGAAGGGGAAGGGGGGGGGCATGTGGAGAGGAGGGGGGGTTCTCAATTGAAAGCAGTGGTTGAAAATCAGGCCAAATGAACAGCTAATTGTTGATTTGGATGCTCTAGATGAGATGGCATGTAAGTTTTGTTAGCTTTGACCAATTAATAAGAAAGTAAGTAAGATGAGGTACTCAGAATTTCTAGTTTGTTACTTATGTGATGAGGCAGCTTTGTGAAAGATAGGTCTGTTGCTCTTTGGGTCATTTTTTTTTTAAATTAAGAAACAAATCCATTTTGTATGTAGATTTTTTTTTTTTTGTTCATTTAAGAAATTCAATTGGAAAACATGTTGTTCTGCTGACAATATTACTTCACTGTTACTTTACTCAGTCTCCCAGCTGCATCATGACTTGTTCATTCGCTCTAACAAAAGGCATGGTACAGGATTGCGCATGGAAAGGTGACTTCTTGGCTTTCATTTTCTGGTTTTAAAAACAATCCCCCAATATTATGGAGTTTTTTTTTTTGTCCTCATAGTTTGTTTTTAGATCAGTTCTAGCATGCTTTAAACTGTTGAATGGGCATGCGGAAGGATCAGCTGCTTAGCTTTGGATCTTACCCTCATCCCTTCAAAACGTGACAAGGCTCTGAGGGGTCTCAAGGCCCTTAGTGTCCTGAGTGATTTAATGGGGCCTAGATCGGAGTAGCCCAGCGCATTAGCTACAAGGCTGACTATAGACACCTACACAAAAACAGAGAAGCAAAAGAGGTTCCAAACTGTTAGAAGTGAGAATATTCACTAGGGAAGAGAGACGGCCCTGGCATAGGCGGAGAGTTGCTTGACATACACACATAAATCTATTCATGTATATACATGTATAATATTGCATTTATACATGTATATACACTGAGAGAGAAGGTCAATGTTTAGTATAGGTTTTATGTGCGTAGTATTTTTAGTAGCAGTAGGCCATTGGGATTGTTTGTCTGTTATTTTGGGGCAGTTGACAAGATGTGAAAAGTCCTTTGTACCTGCAAAGAAATTTGTGGTTGAGAGAGAAAGAGAGGAGATAGAGACATAAGACTCAAATAGAGGGTAAATTAGGCAGAAAAGAGTGGTACATGATTTAGTAAAGATACAAGCGAAGGGACTGGGAGAGGAAGAGGAGTTGGGGAGGGAGGGAAGGAGAGAGGTTACCCTGTAGAAGCTGATAAAAACCCAACAGACTTGAGAGCCTTACCCTTGCCCCTCTAACATTGTCTCTCCATGTCGCTCTTGGGCTGAGGCATAAAATCCCATATAATTTAAGACAGACAAACTAACGGAACCTAAGAGAAAGAATACAAGTAAACATGTACAAGTGTGTCATTTTGCCATTTGCTTTCTCAGACATCAAATCAAACTGTCACACAGCATTTAGAGTCAAATAGGAGAGCCACAGTCACATGAACCACGCACAAGAAACAGGGATGGAGGTTAAGGGCAGACCAGATATAGTTATTAGCACTGGATGGCACTGAAAGGACAAAAATACACAGAGTACAGTCAAGTTACACACAGTTAACAACGCTTAACAATAACAGAACACAACCTCAAAGAAACTGGTGCAGCCCCTCTCACGTCCGGCAGCAGCCACCAAGGTACTGCTGCAGCCAAAGAACGCTTCATCGTTAGTTAAAAACACTCACCAAATCCATAAATTCAGTCATTATGTCACAAAACTGTATACACATCCATTCTCAGCACCATTGTAAATGTACAGAGCTCTTATCACTGTAATAAATCAATGTAAATTTAGGCAAAGTGGCCTGAGTTATGGTTTAGTAACTGCGAATCCCCTATAGCTCTGCTCCATAGAGCTGATCTAAACTGAACACATATACAGTATTGCCTCATTACCAATGGAGAAAATGGGCTGTGGAGTGTGGTCAATAAGCTGCACTAATGTTCTTTGACGGGTGGTAAGTAGCAGAGGCATGACTTAGCCTTGATGAAGTCACCTCAAGTGTGCTAAGGCGGCCATTACAGGCTGTCTGCTGCACAGGGAAGATTTGTAAAGAAGTATTCTTTGGCTGAATTTATGTTATTCAAGATGCAAAATGTGGGTGGGCAGCTGTGTTAGAATAAACCTCAAAATCTTATGAATTCAGTCAAATAGAGAGAATTTGTGTTTGTTAAGGAATTAGTACGCGATCACAGGAGTACATTATCCTCAGCAATGTTATCCTGTTTTTTTTTCCTAACTGTAATTTTCTCAGTCTGGATGCTGGAGGGACTGAAACAGGGGGAATACCAGTTCCTTACAAATAAGGAAAAATATCAACAGTGAACACATGTGAAAGCACCTCCAACCAGCCACCGACACCAACCGGTCAAACTCACCGCAAGAAGTACACAACATCCAAAGCTTACCAAAGTCACGGAGGGAGGATTGTAACAGGCAAAATCTTCATTTTGACTGATGCCATTATCAACATAATCTACGAGAGGTTAACATTTCAACCATTTAGGAGTGGAAGCCATCAAAACTATGGAGAGAACAGCGGGAAAGGTGTCAGCATAGATTCAGACTTCTTACTATAAATGCTGGACAATGTTCAAACATCGGGCCTTTATTCGGATTCTGCTGAGACGTCTCCATGTACTTACTGTTTGGCACAACGCCCCTACTTAAATCAATAACCTTGCCCCTTGGGTAAGTTAGCAGCTGTTCTGGCAGGTAGACAGTAAAATAAAGATTTTGCCTTTATCTACACTACAGTATTTGGGGTAATTGTCACCTTCAGCCTGACCCCTTGGAGAGCCCCCCTTTGGGGTGCCTGGCCTCTGACCCCCCGCTGGGCCAGCTGTGCAGTAGCGGCCTCAGCGCCTCAGCGTCCTTCTCACAGAGCTCTGCAAGGCAAGGCCAATGACATCTGGGGCTGTGATCCCATGATGACGACAGCACAAACCAGAACCTCACAGAAATAAAACAAACTAAAAACAAAGGGAAAAACACAACAAAACAATGATAATAATCTGAGTGAAAAAGAAAGATGAATGGAGTATGACACCTATCAGCCTCACGCTCACAAGACTCAGTATCACTATTAATCAAGAATAACCGTCCCTAACTATGCTGTCACAAATTCAACAGCTAATTTAAGATACATATAGGTTCTTATCTCTAAAATGTAAGAAAAATATTAAAGATGTTTGTCTTTACTTTGCAAATATCTGGTTGAGTTCTCCAGCAATGCTGCTGCAAGCTGATTTACCATAGGACTTGACTCTCTGACATTACATTTCTTGCCCCTGACATTTTAGCCAAATGCATAATACAATATCAAAACATTCATATAATGAAAATCAGGAGGACACAAATCAAATGGATAACAGAAAGATACAGTAACACAAGGGAAATGAGGAGCAACACACTCACACAAAGAGTCAGGCGCATCCACACTCAGAGAGAAATACAGGCTGGTCTAATGATGGTGCCCCCCCTTTCTGAGTCCATGGCAATGGTTTTACCCCACAACACAGGACGGCAGAGGAACATTCAGGCCACACAACACAACCCAGACTCATCAAGCAAAGGTCTTTTTTTTCCTTTTCTTTTTTTTTTTTTTTTTTTTTTAGAGGGGGAGCGCTAGTGAAGACCAAACTTACCGCCGGCCGCCTGTCACCCACCATCATTACATCTCAGCACAATGTCACCACATTCCTGAGGTTACACTTTCAAGTGGGAATGGGAGGAGGACGGGGAAAGAGGGGAGGAGGAGGGAGGATGTCATTCTTTGTAACATTTTCCCAACTTGGGAAATGTGGTGCCCTGCACTGTCCCAAGTGTCGGGCTTGAGATCACACCTACAGGGAGGGAGTATACAATGGCAATAACCAGAGTCAGTACAGTGTGGTATGTTTAAAATCGCCACAAGCTCTATGTGTGCTGCTGGAATTAAAAGTAGCTGTGTGCTGTTCCTTCAGGGAGTCACTGACAGTACTTATGTGTCATTTTAAGCCGTACAAACTGTTAAATGCATTAAGATTTAAAAGTGTAGATTATCTGTGGTATGTAAAGAGTGTGTTTGCTGCGGGGGGGTCTGGGTTACAGGAGCTTATAATGAATCAACATGGCAACCTCTGGCCATTGATAGGAGTCCATTCACAGGTATTGGCTGAGGTGTTGGACACTGCAGAGAGGTGGTTAGTTCAAGGAGAAAGTCAGAAGTCAGGGAAATTCTTATTCTATCCAATTCTGCCACTCAGAACATATTACCCCCTTCATTCAGAATTTATGTAATATTTAAAGTCATTACACCCTTCCTTTTCCCCCACACTAGCATCTGTCATTGAAATCCCTCATGGATATCTCAGCAACCACAGTTAACGCAGTCTGAGTTAACGTCTTAACAGCGGATTCACTGGTGGTAACACAGTATGTGTAACTGCAAAAAGAATAGAGTGAAGAATTATCCCTGTTCTGGTCTTTCAGACTTGACTGGCACAAGGAGCAGAGAAGAACACAGAGAGAGGACAGAGGCACATATCAAACATTTTACAGGTCTGAGACACAGGTAAAGACACATCTTTAAAATGTCCCATTGCTCTGAGTGTGACTTGAATATGGCTGTTATCAATAAGGTTATTGATTGGCTGATCAGTGCCTAAATAACTGTGTATTCAGTTCTGAATCACTTCTACCTGGCAGAAAGCAGAGAAAACAGACTGTTGTGCTTTGTGCTTGTGGCACAGCAATAACTGTGTTTTGATTCACAAGTAAATAATTGTGGTACATATTCAAGCATCTCAGAGTGATCAACCAAGTAAAAATCAGGATTGTTGCTTGATGGAGTTGTAAAAGGCGACACAGGCATGTCTGTACTTGATATGGACGTACAGTCTTGTAAAACACTGTCCTTACATCATGAGGAAACAAAATAAAGAGGATTCTCGATTGTACACAACATGCCCTCTCACCTATTACATACCATGAGGCAGATATTCAGTTTATAACCTGACCTTTCAAACCTAACCACACCCTACAGACAACAATAGAGTTTTAGAAACATCAGATCTTGTATCCCTGTGGTATAAGTATAACATATCATGTAGAAATTAGCATTAACACTGCTGGTTAATAGACTGTGTATATCTTTGTACCAGTTTGTTGCTGTTGGACCAGGGTGTGGTTGAGGACCAAGTAACTATTCTTCTGTTCTAGTTTACCACACATGATAGGGGGAACAAGAGCTGGACTTACATCCACAATGAAGAAGTCCAGCCAACACCAGGCATTGGTGAAGTACTTGACGAAACCATAGGCGACCCATTTCAGCAACATCTCCAGGATGAAGATGTAGGTGAAAACCCTGTCAGCATACTCCAAAATGATCCGAACGGTCTTCCTCTGCTCAATGTACACGTCCTCGAAGGCCTGTGGAGAAACAGGAAACATATGTCAGCCACAGCAAAGGAAATATTACACCTGATGATTTATGACTCTGCTAATGAAATTGTATACAGCAAAACAGCTCACTCACAGCTGATCACTAACGATGATTTACAACACCAACTAAAAAGAATCTGCTCTGACTGAAATATTTCTAATAACTCCACAGCTAATGTAGATTTGCAGCAGTCTTTGCTCTTATTTTACTTGCATTCGACATGCTTGAGAACAAGGCTTCACTCCATCCCCAGAAATAGATCCCATGTTTGATAAATGGTACAGTCCATTAATCACTAACACCCCTGTTCCCTCCCCCAACCAAGCAGCTCGGAGACTGAGCACCCAAACCGACTGCATGCATCACTGACTGACTTGCTTTACCTCCTCACTGCCATTAAACACACACTGGTTTCTGTCTCTTTATTTTTAGTGAGTCGTCTTGATTCAATCTTTATCCACCTTGGATTTTTCTCAGGTCAGTGAAACGTGTGTTTCATCTGTTTCTGTGTATGCAAAGGACGCTAATGCTAACACAGGCCTCCTTACCAGGGCACCACTACTGAGGAGGATCATGAAGATGATGAGGGTCTCAAACCAGTTGTGCTCCACAATCAGGTAGCAGGTTTTTCTCAGGAACCACCAGATCTTCCCCCAGCCCATAGTGATGTCAAGGTCGCAGCACTTATACTTGGCCACACAAGCTGCGCACACACAGGAGGAGAGATGACAAATTAAGTTCCTGATATCAATGGCAGATGCCAGTCGTGGGTTTGAGTGGATGTGTTTTTTACACCTTTGCGTGCAGTTTGAAGTCAGATTTGAAATTTTCCAAAATGCACACATATATATATATATTCACTTTGACCAACTACCCAGAGCTCTGAAGAAATTCAAACTGTGAATTTCCCCACATTTGAGAAGATCCTGTCGACAACCTGGATCTAAGCTGACGTCATTGCTCATACTGCACCTTCAAGCTGCATACAGATACATACAAAATGTCTGACATTAGCTGAATGGGAAAACAAGTATTAAATTACTGATATTCACAATTTCTGCTTCTTTATTTAAAAAAACACTGGCTTTAAATGTAAATAATCTGTGAAGTTATATGTACTTATGTATCAGTGTATTAGTAAGCATCATAGATAGACTGACTGACTAACTGACTGACTGATTAACAGTCCAGTACCGTCCTTCACCCTGCCACCCTATCATATCCACTCAGCCCGGGGGAGTCTCTGTGTTGTGGAGTGGAGGTAATGGGTGCGACGGGAGCAGTAGTCTCACCATCTGTCCAGCATGCCTCTGGTTCCAGGTATTCCTCTACTGTCTCCACCACCACCACCTCCTCCACATCTGGCTTGATGTCGATGGTGCTGCCTTCTGACGAACTAGTGTCATCCAGCTGCAGAGATGCAGATGCACGCCAAGCATACACACACACAAATATATAAAACACAGGGGCAAAGCTTCAGTGATACAGAAACATTTCAGTTTTCATTTCACAGCTAAGAATCGATCGCTCATGAAGCCTTCTAGGACTTGGCAGGAAATCTCATGTTATTTCCAATTTGCATTGGCTCAGTCTCTACTGAGGTTTTTCTCTGTATTGAAATGGGCAATATAACAATCCAATCACACATATCATCCTGAAATGGAATATCAAATGGCAGATCATCAGCTCTGAAAGTTTTCTAAATGCATTTTCTCAAAAGACAGGCATCAGCAGGTATCCATTTCATCCACATCGCCTGTCTGCTCCAGCCACTCAAGATGACTCTATTGAATAATGGAGTTATATTAGTGCCACCCCCATGGTTTTACTGTCATGAGAGATCGCATGTAGCCGAACAAGTGTACACGTGGCCTCTTGGAGTGTCACCTATAATATTTACATGTTGGCATTCTAAAACTAAAAGAAATTATGCAGATTAGAGTCTGTTTAATTGTCATTTCCTGTCTGAAAACCTAAGGTGCATCAAAAATATACACTCCTCTCACTGACCTCTTTGCTGTTCTCATTATCCGACTCGCTGCTGAAGTCCTCTGTGTTGAGGTTCTCAAAGTCAGACTCTCCCACAGCTATGGGCACGCAGACGGTCAGATTCGGGTTGTGGATAAAAGACATGTGGTCCTCATCGATCATGTACTTCCCCACGCTGCTGCCTATACCGCTGGTGGTGCCGTTACCATTCTTGGCGTAGTCCAGGTCACGGTTGATGTCAACCCCGGTGTGATTAGCAATGCAGTTCAGCTTCTTGTCGTACATGTCGTCCAAAGGCTTCTGCTCGTCCTCCATCGGTGGTTTCTTCAGCAGACTGGCCATCAGTATCCGCATCTTCGCTTTTATCCATGCGATCCCTATCTTGATGCGCATGACTGAAATCTGAAGGTTGTTGGGCTCACCATCGTCATCTGTTGCAGCCAAGTTGTCAGCGCTGAATGAGCTCAGCAGCAAGGCAAGGAACAAGTTCAGCACCTTTGGACACAGAATAAGAAATCAGTAACTGAATATTGCAAGCTGTTTTTCAGTCTCTGACCCCATTATAATTCTTGTTCTAAAAAAAAACCCTGCCCACCCTGTCAATATGTAAACTTACCACCAGGTTGCCGATGACCATGACCATCATGAAGACAATGAGACACATGGCCTGACCCGCCACTTCCATGCAGTCCCACATGGTCTCAATCCACTCGCCGCACAGCACCCGGAAGACGATCAGGAAGGAGTGGAAGAAGTCATTCATGTGCCAGCGGGGCAGCTCACAGTCAGCAGCGATCTTACACACACAGTCTTTGTAGCTCTTTCCAAACAGCTGCATGCCCACCACAGCAAAGATGAAGACGATGATGGCCAGCACCAGAGTCAAGTTCCCCAGGGCTCCCACTGAGTTACCAATGATCTTGATCAGCATGTTGAGGGTGGGCCATGACTTGGCCAGCTTAAACACTCTCAGCTGAAGTAGGGTGGGTGGAAAGAGTGGGTGGGATATGATTTAGTCATAACATTTTTGCATTACTAACCTGCTGCTTTCTTTCAGTTAAGCTAAAATGGCAATGAGGTATGTAAGATTTAAACTCCACATGCTACCGATGCTAAGTAAACTAGTTATCTCTATGTGGTAAGTGAGCATTTACCAATCGGAATGACCGCAGCACAGACAGGCCTTCAACGTCAGCCAGAGCCAGCTCCACTAAACTCAGCGTCACAATGAAACCATCAAAACAGTTCCAGGCTTCCTGGAAGTAGTAGTATGGATCCATAGCCACCAGCTTGAAAAGCATCTCCCCTGCAAAGATCCCCGTGAACACCTGGCGAGTAGGAGAGAGAACAGATTTGAACAAATAGATTTGGCTCAACATGGTTTTTCACAGGAGAAGCGAGAATGTGAACGACAGGCAGTGAAAGATCACATCTGAGAAATTTGATCCGGTCCATGATCTGAGCTGTACTTGATAAATGTGAAATAAAAATCCATTGAGTTATTAATTACCCCTATAGTTAGTGCATATTAATGTATTTTAGTGGGATAAATACAGTTATTTAAGAAGGCAGAATATCTAGTCAGTGTGTGCGTGTGTGTGTGTGTGTGTGTGTGTGTGTGTGTGTCAGCTGCTCTGTAGTCAGTGAGGATAAAATGGCATTTGTGTGGCCTCGTAACAGCTCTAATAAATTACTGAGGGTGATCCTCAATCATAGAGTCCACATAATGAATAAATACAGTGTGAGTACAGGTTTGTCTGTGTGTGTATGTGTGTAAGACGATGACTCATATCGTCAAGGTGACCTAGAAATGTCCACCTGTACCACCCATTGGCCTTTTCTGCTAAATTATTCTGGAACAGAAGTGGTAAATAACACATTTCTGTCCTGGCAGTAAATTAGTACCTGTCCACGATTTTGTACACACACGCACACACACGCACACGCATGCACGCGCGCACACACACACACACACACACACACACACACACACACACACACACACACACACACACAGTGAGTGGTTTTTCATTGCAGTATCTAGACTTGTGCCCATGTCATTTGTAACACATTCAGTTTTGGGACAATGACATTAACAACTGTGATACTGACAAGGAAAATAACAAAGTGCCAGCACTCAGATTTACTCAGTTTCCTTGTCAATGCCAATAGTGAAAATGGCCAGGTTGAGTTATCCAAGCCATGATTCAGGCACCATTTTAGAGCAGCTCATCGATCAGGCTCCATGAAATATTAACGCAGGCCTCCCACCAGTCAGCCAACCAGCAGTCAGCCCGGCTGGTCCCACTGAAGCAAGCATCAGCTCCACTCAGCCAGTGGAGAGAAAGAGAAAGAGAGAGAGAAGGAGAAGAAAGGGAACATGTGTGTGCGTGTATGTGAAGAAAAGAGAAAAGCACGGATACAAGGAAGAAGCAGGGGGGTTTGAGAATGTTTTGTTTTTTTTCCTTTCAACTCTTAAACGGCAATGAAAGAGATGCCAATTATGGTCCCAAAAATAACACCTCTCTATCAGCTGCCTAGGAGAAACAGAGGAGATTCTTTATGGGCGAATCAGATAGAAATAAAAAAGAACAAAAAAAATTGCCACTCACCAGATTGCCTACAGAGAGCATGTCCTCAAAGTCTGGGGTCATGGGGTAGTGCTCCATGGCCATGAAGAGGGTGTTGAGGACGATGCAGATGGTGATGGCTAAGTCCACGAAGGGGTCCATGACTATCAGGTTCACAATCTCCTTGATCTTAATCCACATGGGGGAGCACTCCCAGATCAGGAATGTGTTAGAAAACTTATACCAGCATGGCGGACACTTGCGCTGAGACTCCTCCAGTTCTGAAGACATAGCGCGGATCACACATCAAAACCAAACATACTTGCGTGCGTGAGCATACCGCATGCAATGGTATCAAATGATAGAAAAAATTGTATGCATTGTATGTATCTGGTACTGTTGGATATGCAAAGCAGATAAGCAGGAAATTCATGTCAAACTAATCAACCAATGAGAGCAGCCCTAGTTAAAGAATAATGAGAGAGCAGGTTAAATAGCTGGGTTAAAGTGGCAGTACCCTCCACTAGTGTGTTGGTAATGACGCTCATGACACTGTTGGCCCGCTCTTTCCGCCCAAAGGAGGTATTGAGCTGGTCCACAGACACCATCAGGGAGCCCGACAGCTTCTTCTTCACCTCAACCTCAGTAGTCGGCTGTCAGGAGGAGAGGAAGAATCAAGCACCCATGGAGAGGACATGAACACCATCCCACATCACCACCGGTGGCCGGCGGAGGGAAGTGCACAACAGCATTGGCAGGAAGAAGTAGTTGAGGATCAAATTTTTGGGAGGGTGGGGACAGGGCACGTTTCATTCTTTTCTATCTCAATGCTGGTTTCAAGGAAGATGTGTGTATGCTGTAAATGCATGCAGGTCTCAGCCAAAGTGGGAGCAGTGGTCTAGGGCTACTTGACCTAATTGTGTTTGAATGTAATTAGCTCATCCCGATTAAATAATAAATGGATTGTGAGATATTGTGCAAGGAGAACTGCTTCTGCATGAATGCATTTTCAGTCCTGTCATGCAATAATGGAGGCTTTGCTGCCATTGCAATATAATCATTAGGTTATTTTACAAAAGATCTCCCAAATCTGGCCATTTTAAAGTTACTTGCAAATTGATGCTACTGTATCTTCCTACTTTGAAACCATACAACTTATATTGCAACCATCAAGTCAAGAGCATTGTAAAGAGATCATATGGAGGCAGGTAGTTCAGAGCCATCCAGTTGTCATGCACGAGCATGCTCCAAGTCAAAGAGAAGGAGAGGAAATTACAGACACCATAGCCATCGTTCTACTTGTCTACATCATGCTTGTACGAATTTAGGGTTTAAATCTACCATGCTAACTAGAATGAGACACGACTAATTGACTACTGTTGACCAGGGAGAATTTGGAAAACAGAGAAAGATAAAGACAGACAAGGACAGCAGCCCTCCTTTGTTTCTTAAATTATATCATTAAGGCCTGGTAGGATGGTGTGTGTGGCTTGTGTATCTGCTATGCGATATTATCTGTGTATTAGGGAAGCAGATAAAAATGTCTGTGGCTCTACAGTGCTGGTCCCCTCTGTTTCATCCGCCTCCTACTGTAGATCTACCCACACAGGCTAGCAGAGGACCTGGATTCCTGGAGGAGGAACACATCAACACACTGGAGCATGTTAACTCATCATTATATGCTGTTTGTTAACAAAAATTCTGTTTTATTACTTGAGTGTGTTAAACTTCATGACATCCCACACATAAAGCTGCGTACTAAAGCTTAAAAATGGGTTTGATCTATGTGACAAAATCTAATGTTCGAATGGGGAGGCAGTAGAGTTATAAAATCATGTCTGTTTGAGTATTGTGCATGTATGAATAAATTTGATATGAACATATTCAAAACATTGACATTCATAGTTCAAATCAAACAACAAAATCGCCTGGAAGTCACTGATAGACCCAGTTTCACTAACCTATCAATTGCAGGGTTGGCTATAGTATAATAAGTATAAAATTTCATTATTTCTCCATCCTTTGCCTACTGTTGGAGGGCAGCATACACTGCAGGGGCTGGGGGAGGGGAGGCGCGAGCGCTTAGCCAAGAGATACATACGAACTTGCAAAGATGACAGAGTAGAGGATAGAGAGTCAGAAAGAAAAAGGAACGAACGAGAGGGGGGCCATGCCTAGATAGGTCTACTCATTGACTTCCTTACACTGTCGTCAGTAGCTGCCTTATCTATTTTCACCTCAGGCAGAAGGCGTCCACCGGGCCCAGGGCCGATGAGCGACACCACGCCATTGCAATCCACCGTGCTGTTCCTTTTCCCGTGGAAGCCGCTGTAGCTGCTCCGCCGGTACGGGCTGAACAGGGAGCCCCGGCGCTCCTCGCACTCCTCAACCGTGCTGTGCTCATCGTCGGCAAACTCATTTTCCGAACCCACATCCTTACCGCGGCCCTTGAAACTGAAGATGCTGCTCTTACTGTTATGGCGGGACAGGAAAGGCGAACCAGGTATACTGAGGAGGGACTGGAGGGGACGAGGAAGAAGAAGGATGAGGAGAGGAGACATTTGTGTGACTGATGTAGCCAAGGGTGTTTCTGAATTACAACTGATTGCACCATCATTTTTATGCTGTTTGTCATCAGTTCCGGAGGTCAGGATGAAAGGCAACATCTGTGGGAAATTTAATGCAACCAGGACGCTTTTCCCTGAGGAGGCATACGCTGCTGGAGCAATCATGTGACTTGATAAACAAGAGGCATACATACATAATTAGGTCAGTGATATCCTACACTGTCAAGGTCACACACACACACACACACACACACACACACACACACACACACACACACACACACACAGGACAGAGGGATAGGCAGCTGAAACATCATGTAGAGGAACATGAGTCATGACAACATCAGTCTATGCTGCTGCTAGTATTGATCTGAATATTATTATAGCGGCACACTGAGCACACTAGCTCAACTGCAATCACATTTTTTGACAACAGTCATCTGCCTGTGCAGATGATGAACGTAACGTAAAAAGTAACCACTGCACATCACACAAGCGATTTTCACATAAGGCCAATTTGCCATTTTCTCTTGTTTGGTGAGTACTACAGTACAAAAACATATAAAAAGCCAGTGGTGAAGAAGTGAGGCTTAAACAAAGCTGCAGGATTTCTCCCTCTGAAACATTCATGCAATCACTGTGAATAATTCAGGACCTGGACATGTGCTTCTATATCTCTGGCCACTATATGTTCCTCTGTATGTGAGCTCGTGCAACACCACATCTTACAGTAGCAGCACTCTCAGTCTGAAATATTCCTCACCTGACAGTCAAAAAAAAAAAAGAAGAAGAATCTTTTGTGCGGCCACATTCTTCACTAGCATCTATATTCTATTCATAGATATAAGAAGTATCTCTATTCTAATTCTGTGGCTCTGTTTCCATGCTCACGTTTGGTGTCTGTTTGTGTTTCACACAAATAATTATCACTGAGCCTCATAAATCTTAAAGGGTCACGTCAATAGTTTCACTTTCATATGCTCAGGTTTTAATATTTTTGTGTGCAATATGTCTGCCAGCAGGTTGTTAAATTGGAGGTAAATGTAATTTATGTAATACAAATGCTCATGGTTTACAATGGGTTTATCAAATGTAATTTCTCAGTGCTTTGAGCTGCACAAACAAAATTGTTGGTGTAAATCTTAAATTGTCTGCACATAAAATTGTTTTGTAATTACCTGTAACCTTTCAAATGATGCTGAATTTACACAAAACAAAGAATAAAGCTGTTTTCCTCACCTGGTTCATAATGGAAGACTTTCGACCCAGCCGGTTATCGGGGAAACGGAAGCGGCTCCTCTTGCTGCCGTCATCAGACTCTGACTTGACAAACTTCTCGCTGTCGCCTTTCTCTTTCTCCTGCTCTTTCTGCCGCCACTTCTTCTTACGGTTGCGCCGCTCTTTGGCACTCTTGGAGCTGAGCTTCGACATCTCAGAGGAACTGCACGACAGACGCCCTCCTCCATCGTCCTCTACCGCGTCCTCTGACACTGTGCCCGCAGAGGTTGCCATGGCAGCAGTCTGCAAAGAAATGAACACAGGGATCAAGTCAGAACAATGATATATCATGACTGAGGAAGAATTTCAGCCTCCATCCTGCAGCGGCCTGACCTGGGCGTCTTCCTGCTGCTTCTTAAGCTGCTCCAGCATGGCCTTGAATTCCTCCTCCTTCTGCTGGGCCTCCTCCATGGTCGCCTGATTCTGCTCCTCATAAGCCATGGCCACCACAGCCAGGATCAGATTCACCAAGTAGAAAGAGCCCACAAAGATCACCAAAACAAAGAAGATCATGTAGGTCTTCCCTGCCGCCCTCAGAGTCTGTTGGGAGGCAGAGCGGCCGAGGTGGGGGGGAGAGGGGATGGAGGAAGAGAAAAACAGAGACGCTCATGACATCTGATATGTGACCTAAACCCCTGCGTCAAGCTCAGTGTCGACCTCACTGCACATCAGACCTCTCAATGACTCATCAGAAATAAACACAGTCAGCTGTTGGTGGGGAGAAAGGACGGGCAGATTGGCCTGGGCATTTCTGGGTGTAAAAATCAAGTCAGCATAAACTGTCTCTGCAACTCCAGTTAAACGCTTATTTTCAATACTGCAACACTGAAATTAGCTCTACGCTAATCACATACAATAATGAATTGATACACAACTATCTATTCTTGTTCCGCACAGGAAAAATCTGACACCCTGTGCTTGTTAAATGTTCTCAGCAAGAGTCCAAGGTTGTGCTGTTCACCAGGGAGAGCCATAAGTTATGCATTTTGACCTACTTTTCTATGCACACTATACCAGCCAGTGCACAGCCAAACAATATCTATGGATTTGGATGCTATCCCCAATGGAGATGAGCCTGAGCTGCAGAGGCACAGCAGGAAAAATGGGAACATTCTGGAAAAAACTTGAGAAACTGCTTCTTTTAATGTAAATATACCGTTTCTACCTTCACTTTCATGCAGGTACATCACAGGGTTCAATAAATCTAGTGAATAGACATGTTTCTTATTTTGTTTTGCTTGCCAAAGCATTTAAGAGGTTTTTAGTGTCACACAAGACACACCAGATTTGAATTAAAATGTTCCCCACCCAGCAGCTCCCCTCTTCTCAAGGCAAAGAATTGTCTTCTGGGAGAAGAGCAAAAAAAAAAAAAAAAAAAAAAAAAAAAAAAAAAAAAGGGACTTCCTAGGATGGAGAAATGAAATTCCCTCACACATCAATTATGAATGTAGTTGACATGTATTGCTGGGGGGTGTATACAACACAACATTCCCAACAAGAGAAGCACAAACTGATCAAGTGTCTAAAATATAGTCCCACACGTCACTAAATCTCATGTGGGCAGGTAAAAATCATCAGTGGCGATACTGAGGATGAAGCATGAACAACGGGGTCCTATTTGTATCATTGTCGTATCATTTTCCTTTCTAAACATCTGACAAAGAACATTCAACACCAAACCTAAATACAGCTGCATGATCGTTTTTCTAAAGATGCACTGTACAATAGCAGTGAGAGCTTGTAGCTGGAAGCTGAATTTCAAAAGGACCAAAAATAGAAGCATGAGCCTGGATGCTCTCATCAGGTCTCATCTCCCTCATTGGCCGTACTGTAATCCTGAGCCGTTAATATTTCATACTTCCTCCCTTCCACTCAGCCTCCATATGTGGAGGCAGGAGTGACTCCCCCATTTCTGAGAAGTTTCGCTAGCAACTGACAGACAGACAGACAGACAGACAGACAGACAGACAGACAGACAGACAGACAGACAGTGGCTGGGCCACAGGACACAGCCAAGGCTAGACAAAGTGGGAACAGGGAAGAGACATGGAGTTGTACTGGAACTATATTGATCCGCCATTTCCTGTCTGAGACGTGGAGTTACAATACACACCTAAACTGTGCGAATCAGTGGAGCTGAGTTTCTATCAGATAAAATGGCGCAAATGAGCACCAGCAATTTTGAAAAAATCATAGCTCAAGCATAAATCTACAGGGAAAAGTTAAAACTCATCTTTTCTGCAGGAAGACCCAGCTTGTCTCCCTGGTTTTCTACTCTGATTTCACAACTGTTATAATTAGATTTAAATAACCTGTAAATCATCAATTTTAGAGTTTATCTTTCTCTGTGTGGTGGGGCTGCAGCTAAAGTTTATATCCATTATCAATTAATCTGTATTTTTTTTCTTTTAAATAATAAACCAAAACAACAGCAAAATACACTAAAATGTGCCCAAGAGCCCAAGGTGACATATTTTCCTGTCTTGTTCGACCAGCAGTCCAAAACTCAAATATATTAAACTGACAACTGATATAAAACAGAGAAAAGCAGAAAATCGTTACATGTGAGAAGCTATAAACAGTCAGGGTTTGACATTATTTCTGCTGAATAAAACACTTCATGCGATTAATTTTCTATTAATGAACTAATCAGGTAATCGACTAATCATTTCACACCTCCACACATCTATACCATTTATATGCACTAATATTTGAGGACTGATACTAGATGTATAAGCCTCCTATGAAACAAGCTGAACTTGTTGACACATCAGCTTTACCAGCATGTAAAGGTTTTCCCAGAAGTCCTGTGTCATGAGTCTGAAGAGAGCCAGGAAGGCCCAGCCGAAGCTGTCAAAGCTGGTGTAGCCATAGTTTGGATTCCTCCCAGCTTTCATGCATGTGTAGCCCTCCGGGCAGCGGCTAAGAGGTGGGGTAGAGAGAGAGAGAGAGAGAGAGAGAGAGAGAGAGAGAGAGAGAGAGAGAGAGAGAGAGAGAGAAAATGGGGCACCCGGCCCAAAAATGACTCAGCACTATTTACTTATATAGTTATCTGACTACAGCCAGATAGAAGAGCTACAACAGGTCTTGGATCAACATTCAGAGGAGAGCAGAGGAGGCAACTCACCCAGAGTCAGAGCTGTTCCCACAGAGAAGAGCGTCCGCCTGGCCAGGCAGGAAGTAGAAATTGGCTGAAGAAAAAAACAAATAATGAGTCATTTCTCTCACATTCTGTCGCAGCTACACTTCTTTAT
This sequence comes from Seriola lalandi dorsalis, assembly GCF_002814215.2. NCBI lineage: Eukaryota > Metazoa > Chordata > Actinopteri > Carangiformes > Carangidae > Seriola > Seriola lalandi. The sequence continues at coordinate 4,879,786 of NW_019525414.1, read as the reverse complement.
TCTGCAATGGTCTGTGAATCTATTCAGACCAATTTCTGACTTCAGTTTGCTCGTACATACATTTTCAATTCAGCGCAGTTCATTTCAAACCATTTCCTTTTGTCTATCCTTTGCCAAAATGACATATTGTTTTCTCGTTCCAGCATATGGGCTGACTCATACTCCTAGATCGCTGCCAGCTCACCGTTGGCAAAGCCTTCCTCTACTTACTGTCGTTCATGATGTACTCATCCCAGTCAAAGCCCTTGCTGCCGTTGGCCAGTAAGCTCTCGGTGGTGTTGATCGGCCAGAACACACACTTGTGGCGCAGGTTGCCCATGAAGAGCTGGAGACCGATGAGGGCAAAGACGCTGAGGCAGAAGACGGTCAGGATCATCACATCCGAAAGCTTCTTCACAGACTGGATCAGGGCGCCCACAATGGTCTTCAGTCCTGAGGGGCAGCCACACACACACGTACACAAACCATGCAGGTGATGCAAGAGCTGCTGTTGCCCCAGGTATGAATCACTGGAGTGTCTATTTCTACTAGAAATTATCTTTTATAGCTAATACTGCTGATATGCTAATTGCATTTAAGGATCTATCAAAGGAAAATATCCAGTTTTGACTGGATTTAGATAAACTGAAGTGACAACACTATACTGATTTTCATATGAAATGTAACTATACTTCCATTAAATTAGTTAATTACCAATGTAATAATATGTGTAAATGTTCATTTGTCATATTGTAATGTTTGCTGTTAGGAGAACATCCAAACAAAGGGGAGAATTTATATGAATGAAATTTAAACTGGAGCAGATTTCAATATAAATAAATATATATATTTCAATATAGGTAGTAATACATTTTGGACAAAACTGACAGATTACATACATAACATCTCTAAAAACAAAACAAACAAGAAATATTTAGGAGCCTTCCCACTCTTTTCAAATTTATATCCAGCGAGGAAAATACTGTAATTGTAAATCAAAAATACTGTATTTTCAACACAAGACATTTGCATTTCACTGCCAATGATGGACACAATGAAAAAGAGGGGGAAGGCTGTAGAAAAGTGAGAGGAAATCCGTAAGAGAGCACAGCAGCACAAAGAGGGGCCATGAGAGGGACATAGGCACAGGCAGGGGGGCTGGAAACCACATGCAGGTCATTTAAACTCCAAGGCTGAACAGGAGCAATTCAATGCCAGTGCCAGCGTGGGCACTTTCTTGAACTGTCTTGTATAAGGTGTCATTAGGAAAGCACTGACTCCCCATACCGCGACCCTGCAGTCTGTCTCATCCACAGTTTCACTAAAGACAAAATCGGTTTACCTTCCGGACAGTCGTCCTCTGGCAGCGTTCACATGGGTCCACGAGGAACTAAAACACGCAAGCAGGATGACCCGCACCCCCTTTTTCTGTTTGTCCGCTACAGGTACAGTCGGCTTTACCAGCTGTACGTAATCTATCTTCTCATAAAATATGCTCCACGTCTAGTTTTACACATTCAATCTCAGTAAAATCTCCCTTAGCTTGGTAGAGTCAAGTAAGACAAATAAACAGTTACTCTTCTTTAAATCAAAACAACCTCTCACCCAGAAGTACATGAAATGAACATTATATTAAAATACAGGTTGTACTAGGATATTATATTAAAATACCCCCATTACTTGTTCAGATCTTCTGAAAGCTTTCCCTCCACAGTACATTAAATATTGTTAGCTAAATTAAAACTACACTATAAAGCTACATTTTCTCCACTCCAGTGCAACAAGCCTTGTTGAATTATTATAGTTTGACATTTTGGGACATACGCCAATTCACTTTCTGGCAGCGAGTCAGATGAGAACCAATCAATCAATACCACTCTCAGGTCTGTCCATTAAATATAAAGTTACAGCCCAAAGACTGGAAACAAAGGGGAAGCAGCTAGCCTGCCTTTGTCGAAAGGTGACCAAATCTGCCTACCAGCACCTCAAAAGCTCACTCATTCACATGTTATGTATCTCAGTTGTAACACAAGTGTGTAAACATCAGTTTGCCATTTTAAAGGGATTATGTGTCAGACTATTTCACAGCTGGTAACCAGTCTTGCTAGATTAAGCAACTTTTAAAGCCTCTTTAGCAACCCCCAGCATGTTATTAAGGGACTCTCGAATAAAGTAAATGATGTTACTGAATGGCATCCAGGCCTATACTGAACAGTTTTCCTGAAAGCATTAGTTCTAGGTTGAGGGATAGCAAACTTATCCAGACTCACTTGTCTATTTTTTATACTTGTGCTTATGCCTAGTAAAGCTTCTGCAAATCTTTTTCAGCTGCACTGGTTAATATCAAAGGCCAACAGTCCAGATGTGTCAGAACTAAACATTGTACTCATTTGTTTTTGTTCTCAATGATTTAACTGGTCTATTTATTAAAGTTAAATCATAATCAGAGTTTTTTTTCTAATGTCTGGATTCAAGATTCTTCAGTCCAACAGTCTATACAACTGCCGTTATATATAAAAGATTTTGATGCTGGAGGTAGATTCAGATGCATACTGATGTGGTGACAGTTTTAAAAAATATAATATCTTATTATAAAGCTACTTAGACTCAGATAAATTCAGATTTTTAAAAAAAATAACCTTGTATGTATATAGCTAGGTTATGACATCCTAGATTAGTAAATCAGCATGCAATATAATGTAGCAACATCTCACAACTTTCAGCGAGCTGACTTAAAGTACTTCCTTTCAAAAATAATGGGCAACACTGCTGGTGACTGCTCAGAGCCAAGAAACAGTCTAGCACATTACCCCCATAAAACTGTGAATTAGCATTTTAATGCGTCGTCTTTTAAAAAATTGATTTAGTATAACATATAAACTTTAATAGGCGTATATCCCAAAATGTCAAACTATGACTTCAAATACAGTTTAAACCAAAATTTGATCGCTTTTGTTTGCACTTAAGGTTATTTTTATTCAAATTTCACAATGAATGTGCCAATTAAAAAAAAGCCATCCATTGTGGTTCTTTTGAGTAAGCACGTCATCTGTTCAACATCCACTATCAATGGAGAGATAGATGTGCGGTCAGTGTCACTCAAAAAGGTCAATAGGTCGCCATCCCATCTGTGTACCCAACCTCTACAATGTGAGTACACCATTTCTTTTTCTGCGTGGTATATCATTCAAGTAGGTCGTAAAAAAAAAAAGAGAAAAGAAAAATCAATAATCAAACTAAAAACAAAAGAGGGCAAATCAAACTTTCAATGCCATTTGTCAGCCAAGCTCTTAGTAGGCTAATATTGTAAAAGCAAGTGACTCAAAAGCATCATGCAGCATAAGAGATATGTTCACAAACTAGGCTTGGCAGTCTTCATACATAAATAATAGTTGTATTCTGTGGGATCTCTCTAAGAGCTATGCCATTTCTCATATGAACATCAACATATACCAGGTTCGTTTTTGATCCCAAAAACATGGGAGCCTCTATTTCCAATCCAATCACTCATTACAAATGTGCAACAAAATTATTGATCTCTAATGACACTTGCACATTCATTTTGTAATAGAACAACTAGATGGATTGCTGTCTAATCACCTGATTTTTTTTGTCCTTAATATGAGAATATTCTATCGACAATTTTCTTGGATATGGAAAAGGGTGTTTTCTTAATCTGAAAGCTGGTGAAAGGAGTGGGTTAAAGCTATCTGTAAAAGAGAAACACAGCTGCCTTGGAAAGGAGCCTAATAATGAGAGTGCTAATGGGGCAGAAGAGAGTGCAGACACTTTGACTGGCCCTAGAGGAGACTGCAAAGCCTATCAAAAATGTATTAGTACCATTTTTGATAATTTTGGAGGAAAAATAAATCAAAAAATGGTTGTCTCCAATTTTTTAGTTGTTGCTTAAATCATAATCGTAATCATAATAGTGAGTAGAAAAGAAAGGGTGAGAGGATCAGCCTTAGTGTTTAAACTGAGTCTCACCTGGAATGACAGAGATAGTTTTCAATGCTCGGAGAACTCTGAATGTTCTCAGCGCAGATACATTGCCCAGGTCCACAAACTCTGTTATATATCTGAAATAGGGGAAGGATCACACACAGAACAAACACGATGACAAAAACCACACACGGCAAGAGCACAACACCACCGAACCAGGAGGAAACGACGCCACTCACAGAGCCTGTCCACTGAGGAGAAGGGTGGAAGGTAAAAGGAAAGAAAGACACACACACCTAACACCGACCCCGCCCCACCGTCCCCCGCCCCATCCTGTCTTACCTGGAATTACAGAAATAGTTTTCAATGCCCTCAACACCCTGAACGTGCGCAGAGCTGAGACATTGCCTAGGTTTACAAACTCTGTTATATACCTGCAGGATCAAACCACAGTTACAACAGCTCGTTATTTACATGCAGATATGAGGTGAAAAGATTAATTCACACACACAGATGGGCTACGTGACACCTCTACAAACAATGAAGATGTTGCATTTTACATGGTGCTGATGATTTTTGGATATGCATTTGCTCATATGGAGGCATAAACTACAACATGACATATAGTCGATGGGGGAAGATACTGGGCCATAAATTGGATGTTGCAGACGACTCCGGCAAATTGAGAGAGAAAAAGGTGAATGAGAGGGAGAGTTAGACGGCAAGAGGAAGATAAGTCAGATGAGGTGTGGATGTTGTCAGGAAGGCCGCAGAGTGTCGGATGGAAACCTTCAATTCCCAAAGAGAAAAGGCCAGAAGAGTCTCAGATCAATGGAGGAAACACGGTAGATGGGTTATCAGACAGAAAGGAAGAAAAAAGAAAGAAAGACAGAAGGATGAACAATCATCTGTATCACTGAAAGCTCAATTTCTTTACCCACCCTCTTTAATAAAACATTGGCGATATTTGTCGCATGATCATTTTATCATCAGCTGACAGTTTAATCACAGGAAAAATACTTACGCCATCGAAATGACCATGAAATCCAGCCAGTTCCATGGATCTCTTAGGAATGTAAACCCGTCTATACAGAATCCTCGTGCGCAGATTTTTACAAGAGACTCAAACGTATAAATTCCCGTGAATGTGTACCTGAAAGACAAAAGCGTTGACAGAATCAGTTCACCGGGCTGGATCAAAGCTCACTCATATCTGAATGTCTGCACCCTCGTTAACTGTTGAAACATCCAGGAAATGAAAGAGTTGAGTTTAGGGCACAGGATAAATTTGGAAGGATGAAGTCAGATAAAACTATATATATATATATATATATATATTACAGAAATTATGAGTTGTCAAGATAGTTTCAAGAGTTACCACTAGCGTTAGCCCCAGCTTGTGCCTTTCATGTATTATCAATACATTAGTTATAAATCTAAGAACTAAATATTTGATCTTTGAACAAGACTAGGCAGAGCAGTGTTTTGAGGTAAATGCTAACATCGGCATGCTAATATTTATCAGGTATAATGTTAACCATGTTCACCATCTTAGTTTAGCATCTTCATGCTAACATTTGTTAATTAGCACTGAACACAGAGTAGAGCCAAGGCTGCTGGGAGTGTCATTAGATTTGCAGATATTTGGTCATAAAACTAAGTATTATAAAATCCTGTGAAATTACAATTCACCCTCAGGGGAACATGAATGTCAATTTTATTTCAATTCACTGAGCTGATGTCAAGGTATTTCACAAGAAGGCCTGTGGCGCTGCAGGAAAAGTCAAGGGATCACCAGCAGGATTCATCTTCTGGCGATCATGAATATCTTTTACAAAATTTCGTGGCGGTGACATAGAGCCATGTCGGTTTTATAGCAATAAAATCTTTTATAAAAATAAAAATAAATAATAATGTATGCATGAATAATTTATTTTCCACCTAACTGTATTAGGAGCTGAAACTTGGGAAATGGATTAAAAATCTTTTATTTTTTTGGCAAACATGATATCTTCATCCAGGTGGTTGGAGGAGCCTCCAGGATTGGGTTTTTCAAAGATCACAGAGTATATATTTTTCACATGGCGCAAACTGTGGCTATCTGTTAGCATGCATTTATACCATTAAGTGGATCTATTAAAAGTGTACTTACTCTACTTGTTTTGACCACTCCGGAGGATCACTAAAGGTCATGAATATACAGTTGGTCAAAATAGTACACATAATGATCATGCTGAAAAGAGTAAGGAGCAGGTTAAGGAAAATGTGGATTATAGAGGCAATCACAAATATCAGACATTATGAGCATCATCAAACCTCACTGAATATTTACATCAAAGCAATAAAATATCTACAGTGCCTATAGTATGCATGTGCTGTGATTTCTTTGGTCCTGTCAGCCCTAGCAGCTAACAACACGTAAGGGGTTAATGTCATAAAACCTACTCATAGCACTTAACAGAAGGTGGTTATGTGTGTCCAGTACCACAGAGGCCATTATTTCACCCATTAAATATTTAAATGGTATATATTTAGTGGAAATACAATGGCATGACCAAAACTACGGAATGTTTTAGAGCTATAAGGCTTCCAGAGCCAGAGGTTTACGCTCAAAAGAGATAAGGAAAACCTCAGAATTGGCTTTAAAGCAGCCAGAGAGGTCAATTAGTGGCTAAGAGTGGGGAGAAATTAGGTCAATGTAGGGACAGAAATACATTCTGTATTATTAACAATAGAAAATACAAAGAGTTTAGCTTTAGTTATTGCCAGTATTGCTGTATGTGGCAATCACTGAAGGGGAGATGGCCGACAATGCACGCTGCCAACAAAAGTACATTTTCTCAAGGTGGAAGGTGAAAGCAAACATGTTGTCAACATAAATCTATCTTGACAAATCTGTCAGGATAAGAACACAGCTGTTTGACCAAATGAAGGTGTGAAAATGTTGAAAATATAGCGTACACTTCTACTTATGTTGGCTTTCTCTGTGGGCATTTTTTTAAAGTGGCTGAAACGGGGCGGATCCAAAGCTACTGCAGGTAATACACTGACTATGTATAAATACCTCACACAAACTCATGTCAAATAACCCGATCTATCACTTTAAGGGAAGCTCTAAAAACTGTATAAAGCTTTTATATAAATCGCCTCAAGTGATGTCACTTTGAGGCAGCATCGGGTGGGGCTAAAGCTTCCTGGTTTCTAAACGGAAAAAAAATGTGTTGGTGTGGGGTAGGAAATAAATGAGTTTACCTCTGTTGCCCACTTGTGTGCCAGATTTTGACAATGAAGAAGATATAAATGAAAAAAGGAAACGAAATAAGAAAGGCGATATCTCTGGTTCTGCTGCATCGATTTTGTCGACTGTAGCCAGTAGACGGCTGATGGATGGGTTCCGGTATCAACTGGGGATCAGTGTCAATGTGATTTTCACTATGTGGTAAATCAATAGACAGATTTGACCTACTTTATGGAAATGGTTCTTCGATCAGCTGCATTTTTGTCATCTAAAAACTTTCCTTCCACCTCGAGGGTTTGTGTGGCAGCTCTATGCACAAAGAGGGGGAGGGGTACAACCTTCACATGTTCAGTCTGGGTACTGAGATGGATGCCACAGTTGTTAAACCATAATGTGCTTATTGAGGAGGTCTATCTTGGTTTACTGCGAAGGGTGACTCATCATTTGTTCTAGCCTTTCGGTTCAATGAGAAAATGGCTACTGTATGGCTTCCTGTGTTCTCTTCCATGTAAGGAAGTCTTCTGGCTCTGACTGCAACGTGCTGAGTGTCTCTATCCTCTCCTGTAGCATCTGTCACAAGAAACATCAATAGCTGTACGAGCGGAGAGACAGAACATATCATCATGAATAATACACATGAACAGGAAACTCTTGTCCCTGCTGTTAAGACACTTTTTTGCAAAGGATATGAATGTATCAAAATTTTAATAGCTATTCGCCTAACCAGATTTAAAGGACTTATGAAGTACAAGGCAGGTGTGGCACTAAAACGGAAGATTGTCTTCCCTTTATTTAGCACTATAAATGTCTGTGGAGAGAAGAAAAGGAGAAAGAGATAGTATTAATAAATGACAATCAGATAAAAATACACATACAGTACAGATTGTAATTAAAAACATCCAGCATCTGGATTTGATACAAAACCTAATATGTTATCCTATGTCATGTATTCATTACATACATCTATCTAAGTAAACTGATATACATGAGGGTATTCATTAAAGATGGCGTGTGCATTTGCTCATAAAGTAATACATGGTGCATTTTGTGTCACATAAAATGAGCTGAAAAACGAGTGAAAATGGCTGCCAGGATGTTTCTAATGTTGGTATGTTGTCCCAGTCACTCAGCGCTGTTCTGCCCATCATGGCTTTGGCGGTTTCAAGAGAAGGAAACGAGCAAAACCAAGGAAGGCTGGCTCTTTCTGTGGATAACCTCATAATTGTTTGAATAAAACATGGCGATTTGCATGAAACTTTAATGAGACTCTGTGCATTTGCACAAGTGATATGGGCCCTTGTGCTTTTAACAAGGCATCCCTCACTACATTAAACCCTGCAGAGTCACCAACTCAGTGCTGAAGGCTGGAGACGGTGAAGTCAGGAGGGAGGGAGAGGAGGAGGAGGAACAAGGAGGAAGAAGAAAGGGAGTGGAGACGTACAGTAAGAGACCTCATGGTGGTGTCACGTGGTTGTGTAATGTGTTCTGTGCCATTCCAACAGAAAATAAGGTGTAAGATGTTGTTAACAAGAAACGTAAACATCTCAAAAAGAAACATGGAACCTGAAACGAAGAGCATTTCTGCCCGGAGGATGAGACACACTTCTGTCACATGACCCTCTGATATCAATTTGACTGAGATCCACAGACAACTCAGATCAAGCCAGTCCAGTGTAACATGATTAGATAATCTTACTCTCCGGTTACTATTATGGGTCAGAGCAGCAGCCTCTCCCCTGAGTGTTAATACTCTCATATATACTGTAAACATTCCCAGTCAGCACTATGGTCAGCCTTAATGACACACTTGGAAATGTCCCAGTTGCCAGTAGCATGGCATTTCATCACGCACATACTGTATGCTGTGTGCACATGCATGACCGATACACATAAACTACCGTGCACACAAATCAGCATGCACAACGCTCCGAAAATGAGCAACCAATGTTGTCATCCACACACACACACACACATGACTGCTATATATGTAGAGAGTCTTTTTTTGTAACGCATGACTAAACTGCCGCAAAGCTACTGAAAATTTCATAATCCAGAGCTGAGCAAAGAGGAGAGCAGAGGAGAGGGAAGGCAGAAAACGGGGGAGATGGAGAGCGAGTGAAGCAGGCAGGCAGGCAGGCAGCAACTGTGGCAGCAGCATGCTGAGGAGAAGCAGGACAGAGGGAGCCAGAGCGAGGAAGCTGGGCAGAAGATGGAGAGGAGGAGGGGAGAGGGGGATGGGCGGGAGACGAGGGGGGAGAGAGAGAGAGAGAGAGAGAGTGAGAGAGAGCGCGGCTTCAACACAGAAGCTCCAGCCATCAGGCACGGCTGCAGCATCTGCATCCACGAGGGCCGCAGCAGCCATTCAAAGAGTCCCCTTCATTCAACCCTTGTGGTAAATGGCAATTGGACTGCATTTTCATGGCACCTTTAGCCCAAGATCCTCACTCACTCACACACTCACTCACACACACACACACACACACACACACACACACACACACACACACACACACACAATAACACATCAATTGGGTTAGGGCTCAGCTGCCATGCTAGGTGCTAACCTGCTGATGTATTCCTCATCACTGCCATTTTACTTTACATTCTTCTAGAAAAACCTGTCATCTTTGTTAGAGAAAATATGATTTTCTCTAAAGGTGCAGACAATCTGGAAACAAGCTGACATGTTCTTTGAGATTAAATGCAGTTAAGCTCATGGTGCATCACAAACTGTCCCTGAGATAATATCACTGGCAATATTCATCTTTGATCCAAACAGGGGACAAATAAGCAGATGTTGCCTCACCTCTGATTCACATACACAGGGGTAGTGGGGGAAAGCGTTTGTTTCTTTGATTTTATTTTAAAAAATGAAATAATATCAGACTGTTTCATTCAGGTTGTGTCTGTGAAAAATGGCTCATTTTTGCACCTTCAGGTCTTCCCCAGAAAAACACATTTGAGTGAACCTCGCTGCAGCTAGAAGGAAAGCAAGTGCACTCATGCATCCTTGCACATGTCGTCCATTTCATCCCTGTCCTCACTTCATCTCTCCCTCCCTCCCTTCCTCTGTCATTCTCTCTTTCCCCTCTCCTTGAAACTGATCTGTTCCACCGGCCTTGTACACTGACGCCGAGTTCGTGCTGGCCTAGCCTGGCCTGGCTTAGCCTGGCCTGGCCTGGCCTGGCTCAGCGTGGCCCAGCCCTGCTCAGGCCACCAGCTAGGTAGGGGAGGGCTCCATGCTGTGTCATCGCCCCGTCAGCCTGCCAGGCCTCTGTCTCAACTATGACACAATCTGAAAGAGCCACAACTGAGGATTTGTGATGAAGAAGATGAACAGCTTTCATTTATGGTTATTTCTCTGCACATCCCCAACACCCTCCTCCCTGCAAGGAACACATCCAGAACCAGCCCGCCGCCTCTCAGTGACAAAGACATACAGAGCAACGTTCTCCCATCAAGGTCACCACCTGAACTGACGTCACGGCTGCTCGAGCTGCCAGATCCAAAGCAGCATCGGCTCCCCTTGGCATTAGAACGAGACTAGATCGAGGGCCATAATTAGATTTGCCTGAAGCTGGGAGCTGACAGGACTGCTGGAGAAGGCAGGTGCACAGGCGAGAAGCAGGAAAAAGCTTCCATGGCTCGCATGCATCTGTGGCAGCAACGCGTGGCCATGTGTGGAATAAAAGACAAACGAGCTGTGGGTTAGTGAGTTAATTTATCAACAGTCCCATGTATCGCTGGACATGTTTGCCACGCGTCATTTGAATCGTGTCTCCTCCTTGTGCACTGGACTGATGCGTTACATAACAGTCAGTGAGCACGGAGTAAAGACAGGGAGGTATAAGACAGAGACAGACGGAGAGAGAGAAATGCAGATCCTGTCCACGTCAATAAGTACAAACACACACATTATCTAAACACATCCCTTCAGCTAATGATGATGACTTCAGGTAGACTTGTTATATTTTACAGTATACTCTGTGGACTTGCAGAGTTATACAACACTGTTGTCAAAAGAGCAGCAGTATGTAAAAGAATATGTGATTGGAGGAGACCATTTTGAATAAAAATGCCAATTTTGTTACATAATTCTTTGTTAAAAATAGACAACAAACGATGTTACCATGGTAGGAGATTTTAGCCTGGCTGCTGAGTCCTGTTATAAACACGCCTGTGTTAAACTGATCTCAGTACACTTTGTATCTTGATTAATGCTTAAGTAAAGGACAGCCATTTTATGATAAAGTATTCTTTTGTCTTCTTAAAGTAACAAACAGGTTCACACTCTTTACGAATACAGGAGCACTACAGTGCATAGATGCCTCAGATTTTTCCAAATGGCTGCAAATTTCAAGGAAGTTTTTAACTTTCCTGAGCCCTCATTTCACTCTCTATCGAAGTGATGGCTTCTATATGTTTTATCTTTTTTGATCCACAGACTGATTTGTCCAACAAGGGCAAGATGAAGCCATGTGAAATGAATACAGTCTCCTTTAACAGTTTTGGTTGACAGGTACACATGATGGTGATAGACTCTCAAGGTCACCCAGCCGTCCTCACACTGAGCTTTAGACATGACAGAAACCCCAGAGAGACACGTGTCTCCTCTAAGACAACCAGAGTCCTCACAGCCTGCTGCTGCCGCCGCTGCTTTTCTCTCCTGCCACAGATTAATTTTGAACAATTAGAAAAGTCCGTCATGTGGAACAACAGCCTTTCAACAGTTACCGCATCTGACCTTTTCCCCAAAGCCCTGTGAGCACATCAGAGATACGCCAACGTCCCACTCAACAGCTCGAGTGCCTAACTCTCACACTCCCCAAAGGTCTTCAAGGAGGAAAGCATAATTACATTCTGCAACCTAATCACGAAATTAAAATAACTGTAAACACAGCCCACCTGGAAGCCAACCGACACAAACCACACAGCGTCTCTGTCTGCAAATTCCAGCCATTATGTATGTCTCACCTCGACATCATGAGGCTACTCATCTACTGACCGTCATGTGAAATAGTAATATGCATGTTTGGGCTTCACTGCTAAGCATAAAAAAAAATTACCAGAATCTCAGTTTTACAAATAGCAGAATGAAAATGCAAATGTGTTCCTGTTGTGATCAGATTTAAGTTACAATCATATGGTACTTGCTCTATGACTTGACTATACTCTAAATAAAATATGTGTTTGGTAACTATTGAGACCCTGGACAATCATTTTTTCCTTATTTTTTAATTTAAAGGAGTAAGACGGATCAATGACACAGAGATTTCCACGTGTCAAACAACATTGACTTTGCTATCAAGGTCAAAGTATTTAAACAGGATACAAAGGCAAAACAAGCTGAACGGTTGCTGTGATGTAATGATGTTATACTTTGACTTGCATGTTGTGATTTTACAGGTAATATTAGTGCCATTTTGCAGATTTTAGCAGCCTGAGGTAGAGGGACAAATACCATCCAAAAACTGGACTGGGCACAGTCAGAAACATCCTTTGGTTTAAACAGTCCTAGTTCATTTGAGTTACGGTAATTTCCTCCTTGTGTGTGTGTGTGTGTGTGTGTGTGTGTGTGTGTGTGTTTCAGGTCTATGTAAACTCACTTTTTGAGAATTCAGGTAGTATGGGTCCAGGTCCTCCAGTGGTACCGCCACCATTCCTGGAGGGATGTCCCCATAGATGTAGGGCAGGCTCTTCCCAGCCTCCAGATCGCTGTTGGGCTTGGGCTTGTTCTCGTCATCATCGTCACGGTAGCTGCTGTCCTGCTTGGGTGGTTTCCTGTTCTTCTCCTCATTGATGCGCTGCTCAAGGCCCACCAAAGATTCCAAAGTAAACTTCTTGAAGCTATCAGGTCCTGGCGGTGCAAGAAGGGGTGCAGCCATGTTTTCATCCTGCAGCTACTTGGTCTTTAGGTTTGTACCATCCACAGTAGCAGCTCTGCAGGAGGTGCAGACACAAAAAGGAAAGGTCAACCAACAGGCCATTCTGCATGGAGTTCATGACTTCCAACATCACTTTCTAAAAAACAGAGCTCACATCTAATATGTTGTATATGTAAACATCATTGTTTTTTTTTGTTTGTTTTTTTTTGATAATCAGCTAGAAACATAAACCTTTACCCTAAAATAAAATTGTCACCATGTGACAAAATGTATAGGGAAAATCACACTGATGCATTCATGTTCACACATACACACATTTACATATACAGTTATGAAGTCCTGGTGATAGAAATACGAGTTAAAGGCAGAAAAATGCAATATATCCATTCAAGTACATGTCAAATATTTGATTCCACAAAAGTGACTCTGAATAACATGAAATACTACAAAAATGGCTGCCTGAATGTTTCATCCTTAACACATTATTCATTTGCTGGTTTCCCTTGGTCCAAATTAATGTTGAGGAAAAAAAAAAAGAGAACTACAACTGTTTGATAAAGAAAGGTATACTAACTGTTTTTGTGACTGTAACAAGTAACAAGATACACCATGGTCATGATCTGTATAATGTCTGTGTATCTGTCATCCACATTCAGGGAGAACAAGTGCTGAGAGGTTCAACAGCCAAGGAGACTTAAAACAACTGTGTTTCACTCACTCTATCAGTGACAATGGATCCAAAAAAAAAAGGTTTATCTTGAGCAACATCTTATATTTTGTGGACATAAGTATAATTTTAAAACAGTAAAGAAAAACCAAGCTAATTACATCTTTACATGTGACGGTTCATGAATTTGTAAAAGCAGAAAGAAACCAAAACCTTAAGGCAGAAACACAGACAGAGTTTTGTTTAAGATGCACCAGAACAAAACCAAGTGTACTTTTTTATTTCATTATGTTTCACAAGTTACTTAAACATTGCTCAGGGTTCACACACATACAGAGATAAGTTAAGTTCAAGATTAGACTGAGATGATGAACATTTCATCTTAAAGGACAACCCTGGGATTTTTGAACCTGGGCCTTATTTTCTCATGTTTTCACGTGTAAATGATTCATAGGGTCAAAAATCCTGGAGCTATCCTTTAAGGTACCACAGCAGAACAGATGCTTCTGTTATTCTGTATTTTCTCATCAGAAATCTCACCCTGTATGCATACAGCAAAGTGTTTCTGTAACATAAGCTCTGCTGATTATAATCAAAATTGAAAAAAGAAGAAATACATTTTACTGAGTCATTATATTAGACATATTTCATATGCATATATCAAAAATCTACATATTTGGTCATTTGCAGAGGTTGATGAGTTACATTAGAAATCATGGGTGTAATTTCAAAACAATAGTCCACCTTTTTAGCTTTTATATTTGATAGCTGATTTTATAAAGTTCAGGAAGTATTATTTTATAATTTCATGTTTCCTGTTGCTATATTTGCTGATTTGTTAATGTCACAATTCTTAACATTGTGCAAAGACACAAAACTAATGTAATTTACATATTTTTCATCAGTTACGCTCGATCTTGTGTTCAGGCACCAACAGTTTAATGCTGTGATTAATTATGATCTCAAATTTCTTTTACCCAGTGCTGGAAACAAGTTCTGGCTCCTGCACTAAACCTCTGACAATGAAGACAACAGACCCATTTAAGGATTTTACTCCTCATGATTTTTTGAATAGCTGTAGAAAGGCTGACAGAAAACACAGCACACTTAATGGCTGCATGACTCAGTGGAGCCTTTATCCAGCACACTTAGATGTAAAAAGGGTACGATGGTTACATGACAACTGTTCAAGCTGCAGGACATTTCAGGGTCAATGTACTAATGTGAGGCAGTGCTGAAGGAAAGAGGAGCGAGCTGACAGGGAGAAAAGGTTCAGCAGAAACACAGCCACACCTGAAACCGACACACTGACTGTTTGAAAGACGACAAATGACTCGAATCAGTATTTCTAACATTATGATCCTTCCTTTCTTTTGCATTGTATTCCACCCACTATTATTCCACACAAACCTTTGTTATCCAGCGTGTGGTGGTGGAGAGAAAGGTGGATGCCGCCTTAACAGCACAATCAACCATATCTGAATCACAAGGCCTGTCACTTCCCTGCTCCCCTCTTGCATAACACAATCTAATTAAAAATGCTCGACATATAAGGCAGATATCAGACAGGAAAAGACTCCACTCTATCTGTCCTGGTATGGGAAGGTGGGAGAGAGGCGGGGGGGGGGGATCACAGAAAACATGCAGCCTGTGAGCCAAGACGTCTGTTTTAAAATGGACCCCGGAACCTTGCAGTCGCTGAGCCTTCTGCTGCTCTGCTGGCACTGTCCGCTCCAGCACCACAGGAGCGCACACACACACATACTAACACACACATGCACACATATGCACATGCACGAATGCATACATGCAGGGTTCATGGAGAGAGAAAAATCATAACCGATCTGTCTGGAAAAACCGTTTTGCTGTACAGCGGGCCTTCACGTTTAGCTCTCCGCTCGACGCCTTCAGGCCTGCACTTTTAATCCTTCAATTCTCTTCAATGTTATTGAGTCGTGGTGACAACAATCGCCCTGTTGTGTCTCGGGTCTCGTGGGCTTGCACACTGCTTACACCCAGGCTTGGCAATGCAATCATTTTCACAGAGAAAATGAGCACCTTCTGGCACCTTCTCGGTCATTTTCAGAGACGCAGTAAAGAAATTGAGACTTGTTTACTAAAGCTGTTAATTAAGAAGCATGGCCTGTAGACGCCATTATAGGTGTGTGTGTGTGTGTGTGTGTGTGTGTGTGTGTGTGTGTGTGTGTGTGTGTGTGTGTGTTTTCACTAAAATATGTCATTGAATAGAAAAGTCCTGCTCAGCCACAGAGAGAAGCTGGAGGCTGTACTGCGCAGAGAAGTGGCCCGCTACAACCAAATTGGCCGAAGCGGTGTTGCTGCAGTGGGTGGTTTGTATGTTGAAAATGTCACGCTGTGGTAAACGCAACCGTGCATTTGTCAGTCACAAGTGTAATGTCGATGTATCATAATAAAAATGTGCAAAATGTCCCTCTTGTTATTCAGCAAAAAAAAAAAAGTAAAAACGATTGATTTTTTTTTTTGGTGGGGGTTGGGGGTATTCTGTGCGTTTTTGCGCGTTGCCTTGAAGGATCTGCACCACACCCGTGAAGCCATGTCTACTGCCAAATCAATAAGAGCTCTATCTGTACACAAGATAGCCCAGAGTATGAAGCTAGACAGCAGCATAAAAAACAACACACGGTCCGCAACATGAGATGAAACACAACAAACACGAACATTAGAGAACACTGATGGAACTGCCACACCGAAAAAAAACACCTGGAGGAATGTCAATTTCTTGGCTGTCGATGATGGAAGGAGGATCAGGCTACTCACATAGCATCAGCCCCTTTTTCGCCTTGTGGTGAATCAAGTGCATCATCCTGTAATCCGGAGGGTATATAAAAGAAGCCAAATATAGTGACCAAAATCTGAAAAAAGAAATGTGCAGGTTTTGGCTTTTTGAGGGGCTGGATCGGTCAGACGGCGCCCTACCTGAAGCCGAACCTACGAGACATTTTCTCTCACAAAGGTCTAATCAATGCCTCGGATGCTCGACGAAATAGTTAATCCGATAAATTCCTTGCCATCGATATCAAATCATTGATAAACATATTGTCCCCTTGCTCTAGTCCAGCCGATAGATGCTCAGCAAATGCAGACACCCTCTTCCATCCCGCTCCAAAAAAAAAGAGCAGTGTGCAGCTCTGCGACATTTACGCAAGGATACCGACAGAGACAAAATCTGCCCTTACCTAACATCATACGTGCCTTTTTCTCAAGCGATTATAAATGAGGGATACTCACTTTGTAAGCGTTA
This sequence comes from Seriola lalandi dorsalis, assembly GCF_002814215.2. Classification (NCBI taxonomy): domain Eukaryota; kingdom Metazoa; phylum Chordata; class Actinopteri; order Carangiformes; family Carangidae; genus Seriola; species Seriola lalandi. Next base: position 4,862,795 of record NW_019525414.1, on the reverse strand, counting down.
CAATGAATCCAGAAAGCCGTTGCAGGACTGCAGATGTGGAAAAGATTGGGGAGAAACTGCGGTTGTCGCCATATTGTTGCTGCTATCTTCCCCCTCAGTGCGAGCAGTTTCCCTGCATAATTGATGACTCTCAGCAGAATGTGAGGGAGTGTCGGCAAGTGCGATTCGTGAAATCGTAAAGGTCATTTAGGCCTGCAGCCTCCAAACCCCAGAGTGCGGCTCACTGAACAGAGCTCACCGGGCTCAGGGATGAGCCTGGATGAGACTGTGCACAGAAAAACGTGCACATGGTTATTTCTGACAAAACGCATTTGGCTCACCGTGGGCTCAGTGTGGTGAGTTTGTAGTGCAGGAATTTATTGGCTGTCAGGTTTTGACGGTAGTCAGTCAGAGACATCTCCCAGAAGACCAGAGCATGTCCTGAGATACAGAGAGAAGAAACATTATATAATACATGTTTCATTACATTATATATACACTTATATAGCATCTTCTCTTTACATTCGTTTACAAACATAAGTAAACTATAAGGTTTATTTTGACCAATGAAGCTCACCTGTCTGAACAAATACATGTTTGGAAGTTTTTTGTGTGGGAGCATATTTTAAAATATGGACCGTTTCCTCTTGAGGTATTGTAAACTATTTTCATTTATAGCCTCTGCATCAGACTGATACACTCCCCCCGCACTCTGCTCTTTAATAGCACAAATTAATATGCAAATAGGAAGCTCTTAATCTGGTAACCTGCCCCCTTGTCTTTGTGTTGTTATGTAAGGTAAGTGTGTAACACAACTGAACTGAATCAAAATGAATTGAAACTCTTTGAAAAAATAATTTAAAAATTCTGTCAATTTTGAGACATTATTTGAGCTGGAATATGAGATTTATTTATTGATTTCATTATTATATATCATTTATTTTTGTCACGATGTCATTACACACTTTATTTCAGTTGTGACTCAGGACGTGCAAATTACGTCACTGGTCAGAAGGACATGCAGTTGTTTTTGTTTTTGGTCAAAAAAAAAGTCCTCAGCAGTTTAAACCACATGGAGTTGAAGGGGCTTCTGCTGTTTGTGAGTGCTCTGTGTTTGGCTGCTCTGACTTCACCACAGGACAGTAAGTAAAACCAGAGCAGGGGGGTCGAGCTACTTCAGTTTCTGTAAATTAGTTGGTTGGCAAACTGGTATGAATCTAGTCAAGCTGTCTGATTTATACTGTCCATATACATTGTTAACTTACAGTTGCTCACAGCAGCCTTCAAATGAGCTATTTAAACATTTTTCCTCTTCTTTTAAGAAAGATACTTCTCCTTATAACTGATAGTGGTAACTAAGCCAACAACCATATAGGTCGTTTTTTACAACCCTTTGATAAGACCCATAGGAATGTCTCCTGAAATAGCGCCCCTATACGGCTGCATACGTACCAGACCTCGGTTGTCATGGTTACCAAAATAAACACGCGACTGTACCGTGGCCGTGGATACCATATTAACGTTCATGGCTGGGTCAGGTTTTGATACTAAAACTACTTGGTTAGGTTTATGAAAAGATCGTGATTTGGGTTTAAATAAGTACTTCCAAAACTGACGATCTTTGTTGTCATGGTTACAATATTAACAACGTGGTTAACTTGGTTGAGCGCTGATGGGTTAAAGGGACAATATAAATAAACTGCTGGGATCACATGGGAGTCAGACACCTCCTCTCCTGTGTCTTATTTCTGTCCATCCACCCCCACCTCCGCCTGACGTCCTGACGTCCTGACGTCCTGACACGGACTTTGATGGTCTATTTACTACTATTACTATTTACGTCACCGCACTTTTCTCTTTGCTCCTGTCATGATAACTACGGCCACTAGATGTCGCCTAACAACAAAACATGATATGGGTGACGATCATACTAACCTGCTGCACAAACGATCTTTGGGCTCGTTTTTTACAGGACAGTCTCTTTCAGAGACAAATATAACTACGTCATCCGACAGCTATTCGTAATTGTTTTTCAGATTCAAATTTTACATAAAAATATGATACGCTTATAAAATATGATGCTTTTTAATAATTTAATTTAGGCTAGTAGTAGTGTGGCATATAACGTACTTAAAACTGTCAATATGTTGACAAATACATCATGAAATATTAACCAAATAATATACAATTTATTATTAACAGTGCAACACTAAAATAAGTGTTAATAAGTGTTTCTATATAATGAATACTTTTGATACTAGTATTGTTTGCTGATAATACTTTTGTACTTTTGCCAAAGTAACATTTTGAAAGCAGGACTTTTACTTGTAGAAAAAATATCATATACTCTATGTTTATGATATTTTTGCTTTTACTTCAGTAAAGGATCTGAATATGTCTTCCACCACTCTCTCTCTATTTTTTCTATTTATTCTTTGCTTTGCTTCTTTGCAAAAATGTGAATAATGCTCATCACTAGTTCCCTGAACCTAAGTGACACATTCATATTCCTTGATTCCAAAGATATTTAATTATCATTTATAATAATATTAACAGAGAAAAGCAGCAAATCAACACATTTGAGACTTTTAAGAATTTTCGGCATTTTTGCTTGGGATTTAAACAATGAATCAGTTGTAAAATGTAAACAAATTTTCTGTTGATTGACTAATTGATTAAATGACCGTTTCAGAACTCATTTAAAGTAATTTTATCTGTGTTAATGTCTAACACAGCAGCATCACGCACACTTGAACACACAATAATGTAAACTGGGAGATGTCATTTCAAAAATTACATGAAAACTTTTTTTGATTGTTTTTATGAGGCTGTGGGCAACGGCCCCTAGTTGCACCCCCAGGTCTGTCTCGGATAATGGGGGGCCAGGAGGCTCCTGAGGGGGCATGGCCCTGGCAGGTCAGCATCCAGATCCAGTCCAGGCACCACTGTGGTGGGACAATCCTAAACAGCCTTTGTGTGCTGACTGCCACACACTGCTTCTACAAATACCTGTGAGTATTACACACATACCCAACTGAGCTGCACGCAGTCACATGTACCTCAATCTACGTTTGAATACAGGAGGTAGACAAAATAACAAGTTGATGTTCAATACTTCCTCTAGTGATTCGGATAAACTTGCCACGTGTGATCTTGTTGGTTTTGTAATCTACGTCTGGCTGGTGAATGTGTGCTCTAAAGTCATCAGTGTAAATTTGAATGATCACATGACGTGACACAGCTCAGCTCATCTTACTGGACTCCCAGCGTCATTTACAAATGCACTTTAATTTGCTACCATCAGGACAGAAGTATTACCCTTGAGGCAGCACTAAAAGGTCTATTAGAGCTGTTGGCTTTTTAAAAACAATGTGATTTGGCCTGTTATCAGCTGTGAACGCCACAGGATGTCTCCTGGTTTTTGGCCTCTTCTTCTTGTTACTCTCTCTAGATGGTTTTAGTGACAAGTGATGGCACGAACACTGAGTCACTGGATTGACTGTGTTTACTTTGAGGAACATTAAAGTTTTACTCTAATATCCAGTCTGTGTTACCTACATTATGTTGTACTTGTGCAATAAAGGATACTGTTTGCAGGATCTGATGGAACCAACCCTTGTGTGTCATGTGCCTTGGGGTGGGCAAACACCATGAAAAAAGTAGTGGCTCCATTATATTCGTAATGCGATCTTTGTCGTTATGTTTTGTGTCCAGGTGGATCAGCAGAGCCCATTTCCGTGTGGTGGCAGGACTTAATGTGTTATCTGCTCCTGGAGATCATGCCCAGATCCACTCCATCAGTAGAGTCGAAATGCACAAGGACTACGATGACAACACGTCTGACAACGATGTGACACTAGTGCTCCTAAGCTCTCCCTTCAACTTCACTGACCATGTCCAACCCATCTGTACTCCTCATAATGTGACCCATGAGTTCACCCTAAACTTCAGCCACTGTTTCATCTCTGGATGGGGGAGCACCTATTACAAAGGTTGGTTTAAAAACGCAGTGATTTTGCAGGATAATCACGAAAGGCATGATGGTGAATTTTAATGCTGAAGTGCACTTGAGCAGGACACTGAATCCCTGCTGGCTTCTCTGACTGATATAGACTCGCTGTGAAGGGATAAGGTTCCACTTTGCAACTAGACACGTCAACATTTACCTAACCAGGAAGTCCTTTGAAATGAACACTACACTTTGTAAGGAAGACTTCGACAAGAGGGTTTGGAAAGTTGCCATAATTATATAAAGTTAAGTCAAAGTAAACACTTATATTATATTTTTACAGATAAATTGCCAATCAAAATCCAAATGGAAAATTATTTATCAATCTCTTTTAACAGCACCTGTAACTGCATATATCATAATAAAGCAAATTTGCACTTACAAAAAATTATAAGTAATTAAGCGTTTTAATAAATATTGTTCAATGTGTGAAGACAAGCAAGCTCAAATGACATGATACCATTTGCTAAACAAGCTCTATTGTCCTGACTGCACCAGGAACCCAACATGTGGGCCACTTGTGCAAAGGAAAAATAAATGTGTTTATGATAAATTATTCTTAAAAATGTATTACTAAAATATTGTTATTATTTATTCGTGTTTAACAGCAGCCCATTTACAGCATGAATACAAAGCCTTCACCCAAATCTTCCTAAGTGCTGTAAGCGATCGTCACTGATCGACAGCCACACCTCCAGCCTCCATTTTGGCCACAACCCCCTACCCCTCCTGTCCTCCCTTCACGTCCACAGCCAGCAAGGTGTGAAGAAGCCCAGTGTAAACAGTAAACACACGTAAAGATGCACAACTTAATAAAGTTACCCTGTGTACACGAAAGCCAACAAAAAACAACCCAGCCAAAGCCGTTAGCTAGTTAGCTAGCTAGCTAGCGATAGCAACATTTACCAAACAGCAAGTTAGCTGACACTGACACTACTGTAGGGTTACTAGTGAAAACAGACATGTAGCATTATGTAGCCATCGAGTTACTTACACGTCGAGGAAAAGAAGAGCCTGTTGTTAGTGAAGCTGGAGTCCCTCTCAGTCTCAGTAAAGCCAAACCAGTATTGGCTCCAGAGTCACACTGGGAAAGACATATCTGCTGTGACCGGAAGCACGAGCGGCACAGATGGAGCCCATAAAGAGTCTGATGGAGCTGGTAAAAACTTCTTTAACTTTATGCATCACAATACTTACAGAAATGCAAAAAAAAAACAATGAAATGAAATGCTCCTGTTAAATCCAGCCACACCCAACACCTCCCTTTTAACCCTTTGGGCTATTAATCTTAAGGAGCTGTGCTGACAGTATTGACACGATTAATAGCAAAAACAGAAAACAACTAACAATACCAATAGAAAGCAAAGTACATTACAGAAAAAAATGAATAAAAGGGAAAGTGAGAACAAAGCCTAGTGAGTGTATGTGAGTCTTTGTGGTGCAAAACAGATTGCTGCAAGATCTTTGTCATCATGCCAAAATGTAGAATTCAGATCCACATAAATGCGGTTTCTTTAGTTGAGGAAATTCCAGAAAGTCCCTTTTGCTTTATCAACATGAGGAGGACCAACAGTTTAACAGGAGGGACTCACGTGCACAAACATGCACTAACAAAGAAACACTAAGAACAGAGAAACTCAGATTACAATAGAAGGGTCTGCTTAGGATGCCATTACTCCACCATATCTTTGCTCAGAAAATAATTGTATAAATGTGCAATTTCTTCTTTCAAGTTACATAGTCAAACACCCTGTTTTATTTTACTATTTGTATTTTATTTTATTTGTATTCTACTTGAACTGATTTGATTCTCCTCCTAAACACTGTACTTTAGCTGCCTCTGTTTAGCGTTCATAAGCAGTATATAAACTTTAACTAAATGGTTTATAAGACGCTATAATGTAGTGGTACACAGCTATAAGCATGCTGTATATGTCTTTTAATTTACAGTTTTTGTGAATAGTTTCCTATGAAGACATATTCAACATTATTACAGCATTGTTTTAATATTGCCATTCAAAATCTGACTGTGCTTGTAGATGCCAACAGGAAGAGTTATGGGTGTAAACAAATACACGAATAAACACAACATTACAATGTGTTATAAACCATTCATTAAATATTTATTACTGCTTCTGAATGCTAAATAGGTCAAATTAAAGTGTTGCCTTTTCCTCTCGTGTTTTTAAATATTGCTCTCATATATAATTGCTAATTGACCATAAAAGCCCTTTAAAAGTAGAGTACCAATTTGTGTGTGTACACTGTAGGCAGGCTGTTGAACAGATTGCAGGAAGCTGAGGTGGAGCTCATTGACAGGACAACATGTAACCTGATCGACTGGTACGACGGCCATGTCACTGAAAACATGATCTGTGCTGGATTGGAGAGCGGGGCGGCTGATTCTTGTCAGGTGCTGATTCTTGTGCGTTTATAATATATGTGCATAAAGTCACTACAGGCTGCAGGCTTCAGATCAGCTCAACATGGCTGCTGTTTATGATTGCTTCAGGGCGACAGCGGAGGTCCTCTGCAGTGCTACAGCGAGGATGAGGAGAGGTTTTATGTGGTCGGAGTGACAAGCTTCGGGGAAGAGTGTGGACTTCCTCACAGGCCAGGGGTTTACGCACGAACCAGCAGGTTTGCAGGTTGGCTGAAGACAAGTCAGACAGCATCAGTGTCTTTTGCACACAGACCGAACACAAGACTGATCTCTGCTCTGCTCAGTGCTGCTCTGATACTGCTCTGAAACATCCAGCCCGTCGTCAATAAATATCGCTGCCAAATGAGAGACAGTGTATGTTTTTTCCAGCCATCTGGATTAATTACCAGTCAGCCTGTTAGATCCACCAGTGCTCTTTTCTCGGTCAGCGTGTGAAGTGATGGTCCCCAACATGAACACAGTTTTTTCTGTTAGAGCAGTTTTGGTTATTTCGCATGAGAACTTTCTGTGTATTCACTTCATTCATCATAGCCCACAGCAAGTTCTTTCAAAATGCTTGGAACAGCTTGCTTTAAAAAACTGTGCACAAGTGTAGTCAGGCGAATTGCACTTTGTATGACTTTAACTGATAAATAAAAGCTTTTCATGGCGTTATTTTTTAAAGCGTCCTTCCTAAAGCTTTTCCACAGCACTGTAAATATTAAAAAATATGTCAAGTGACTAAATCAATGAAGAAAAACTGTGCAGATACAAGGGAAGGAAAAAATCATAAAAAGATTATTCATATGCGTTTCTTTAAATATATTTCTATAATGTTTTAAGAACCTATTACTTTTTATTATTATTTGTAAGAGTGAGAGAATTAAGAAGGGAGCTCAACTCAACTGAGAAAAGAGGGAAAAAAGGATGGGAATAAAAAAACGAGAATAAATAAGAGACCTTACATGTTGTAGAAATTACAATACTCATATTGTCACAGTAACAAATGTTGTATTTGAAGCTAAAGTGGTGAGTGTCAGTGGCAGAATGATAATTTACAGACCTCCTGTACACAGACCTGTTCACTGTGAGTGGGCTGCACTTTCACCAGCAACCAAAACATTTTCCACACTGCAGTTAACATTCACATTTATTTATGTGTTGTATCATTGGCAGGAGTGGACAGTTACTAATTCATATTTGATCAGGAGGATCTTTACTCTGACTCTGAGCTGTGCACTTTGTCCACCTCTGATCATTGGCACCACTTTCGAATGAGGCATACCTTTAAAGGGCTTATAAGTAGTGACCAATTGATCTATGGGTAGTTAATAAATAATTTACTAATGCTTTAAAGATCATTAAAAGCCATTAATAGATCAACCTGTTGCTGTGAAACAAGTATTACATTTGGCTTTGCTTTTTCAGAAAGCTTGAGAAGGATCCAGAGGCTCATTAGACGATTTACTGGAAAATTATCAGAGCATCTGGATCAAAATCCATTTATCAACAACTTAGTAACATTTGCAGCTGCAGATTGAATGGCTTATTGTAAAACGAGAAACTCATGAGCATTTATTAATGCATTACTGACATTTATATTTTCCTTATACATTACCAAAAAGAAAGAAAACCAGCCAAGGGGATTTTTTACAGCTTGGTAACCCAAAACATACTATTTATAGACCCTTTATTAAGAAGAAGGACCATTACTATTAATATTGTTGCTGACCATTTTCAAATGCATGCTGTATAATTTTAGATTTTCACATGTTTTTACCTCTATTCAGGCATGGTTCACATTCAGCACCACTGCAGAGGAAAGGAAGCAGAGGAAATGAAAGGAAGCAGGGAAAGGGAAAGGAAACAGAGCAGACTTCAGTCAATCTGCATCAATCTGCATCAATCTGCATTACCAAACCACAATAATGTAACAAATAATGACACGTCGCAGTCTACTGAGAGATTTTCATATCTGAATAATAATGAATGGATGCCTGAAAAATACATGTAAACATCTTAAACACAGCAGCAGAGTTTGTGCAGTGGTTAGTTGTGATGTAAAGTGTGCTTTGTTGTAAATTATGACAAATAAAGACAAATACTAGTTAATACTCAGTGAAGAACCTGTCAATCAGGTAGTGAGGTGCCCTTTGGTGTTATTAAAGAAATATCTTCATTATTTCTTACATGAAGTTATCATACGTCATATATCATTCTAGTGTTCTTCCCTGAATGAACAGTGGTTGAAGTGAGAAGTTCTGGTGAGAGTAATGTTACAGATGTGAACATCTGGAGGTATTTCTTAATAGTGGGTAGATTTGGTCAAAGCTGACAGACACTGGGGCTGTGATGGCATCATAATCAGCTATTTCATTTTTAAGACTGACACCTGGTGGAAGGAAGGTGCCAGAAGAAAAAGCACAAGAAACTCTGACAAAGCATTTTTTTCTTTATTTGACGTGAAACACATCCAATGACAGTGTGACAGTGTTTTTGTCAAGTAAGACATGTTGTTAGAAGTTATCGCACCATTGACTAGTTCAGAATGTCTTTGCTGCAGCTCGACGATGCATAGTGAACAGACAGTCGTTGAGGTATACATTGTGGGCCCTTGAGATTTGTGACTTTTGCGTGAAAGATCCTAATTTCATTACCTCACATGTTACATTTATATTTTGTGCTTAAGAAGAACTTTGGAGGTTTGAAAAGTTGCTCACAACATGACAACTTGGAAACTGAAATAAATATTCAAATGGAAAAATGTCGACTGGCATTGTCCTCGTGAAGTTGCCTGTTGAGAGATTTTTCATCAGATCTCAGAGCCGATGAAAAGTGGTGATGACCAACAATTTCAGAACCGAGCAGCGAGTGAAAACTTTGAAGATGTTGGCATGGAAAAAGAATGACTTATTTTCACACAGAAAGGGCATCCAGGAAGAAACCTTGCTTGTAATGACATTGGAGGACTAAAGTCTGTCAACTTTCCCTTATTGAATAGCACCAATGTCTATTGAAAAGGCTTGAAGGGCGACATGAAATTATAAAACTTTATTAAAACTTGTCGGAGTGAAACAGTAGCAACAAAGCAATTATCACACAGTCGCTCAGAAGCTTCAGTTTGTTATTCATGAGTAACTCTAACTTGTCCCAGATACTGGCTCGCAAACATGTCGTCAGTGTCCGTCACTGAATGAAAAGTGGTTTACTGTACTGAGTGTCAAGCTGCTTCTAAACTAAACTGCTGTTTGCAGAAGTTGTGCAGTTTTAAAATAAAGATTAGATCAGGAAAATATTGATGAAACCTCTATAAAATATATTAAATTCCAATTTTGGGTGAAAAGAATTAAAAATACAGTGGAGGCGACATAAAAAAAAAGAGAAAAAAGAAGAAACAAAAAAATGGTTTAATATTCTGGGATTATTTTCTTACAAAAGACAAACCTTGTTGCACCAGAGAAGCCAAATATCACTGTTAAACTGGACGCGCTCACACACACACTCCCTCTTGTACATACGCGCGCGCACACACACACAAAATGATATTGGGAAAGTGCACATTGTTCCTGCCAAAATAATCTGAAACCTTTTTTTTCTCTTTTGCAATGTGATACCATTAAATTAACAATGCAGAAAAATGCTGTCAAGTATGAAAGATCAGTCAAGTTTTTTTTTTTTTTTCAAATCGACAAAGTTCATTTCCATGTACACATTAACACCAGTAATACAGTATTTGACCTCTAAAATACAGTATACAGACAACACCCTTGCTCTCATTTATTACCTCCCTTTTTCTGTTAAAGGAGGATTCTGCCATTTTTAAATCACGAGTTGCTCACTGATTGTTGTTCATTCTTAATTTAACTTTTTTTTTTCAGTGTTAGAGACATTCAGAGAGAATTGGTTTAAATGATAATGATGAAATGAGAAAGGCATGACCACAAACTTAAAAAAGAACAAGACACCCCCCTTCCTCTAAACAAAAAAAAAAAGTATATGAGTATGTTTTGAATTATGAACTGGGGATTCAACATGTGGAAAACAGGGGAACAGTTCTTTAAGAACATTAATCATACAGCCAGAAATGAGGGATTAAATGTAAGAAGTACTGAAGTTCCACAGGTTTAGTAAGGCAAAGTTCTGTCCTCATTCTTGATCTTATTCTCTAGAAATTCATCAGTCCATGATCGTGAATGTCAAAATAAAAAGGCGCTGTGACTTGCCTTCTGATGATCTCCATTTATCTAATCGGCTTTAAATGAAAGATGCTCTTTGCTTTGAGATGGGTAACTACACACGAGCTGAAAGCTCGCAGCTCGTTTCAGTTCAAGCCAGGAGACAGTGACTCTTCCTGTGAGACTCCGCCAGCCCTTGACAAAAAAAACTCAACTCAAGGTCTACTTACTTGCTTCTTCTGAAGTTTTCAATCATTTGCCACAGTCTTCTTCAGCAGTTTGCACAGTTGTCATGGAGTTGTAGATTGTCAAAAGCCCTCCAATAAGTCGGTAAATTGACCTTGAGTTTATCCTTTTTATCTTAGTTTTTTTGGCGATCTGCTGATTTATTACATTTGAGTTTCAAAGCAAAGAATCTGATTTTCCAAAAAATAAACCAGAAGGTTATTTATCAACATTTACTGTTCTGAAGATATTTCCAGAATCCTCAAAGACTAAACATCCGGATGAAAAAATACCGTTTGTTACATGATAAAAAAAATGTAACCTGTTTCCTGTGTTGCAACTGTATTTTCTAATCCAAACAATGACCAGAAATAAACACATCCTTCCTCCTTGTATATGAACCTTAATTTTAAATTTTACTATCAGTTTAACCGATAAATATCAATGTTTCTTCTGAATATTTAATATTTTCATGCAAAATAACATGTTCATATTTTTACTTGTGTGTTACAAAAATCACAAGGACATACAGTATGTCACTTCCTGTTAAGTGAAATAGGAAATACAATTTGTAGCCCTGGAAAAGAGTCAAAAATGTTCTTCTCTGTACAACAGATGGAGGATTCATTCATCCAGATGATTGGAAAAGTCTTTGAGAAGTCTGGAAATCTCTCCTGAACAGCAGTCAGTGTTTTTAAGTGTATTTATTTTTCGTTGAAACAGATGCATGTGCTTTGACTTGTATGTAATTCTAACATGAGAGGCACAAAATGGGGCGAAGCTCTGTTAAAATCATCAGCAGACACAGTGCTTCACCCACCAGTCCACTGCTGTGTGACTCCTGGGCTTGTTTGGTTTTTTTGTTGTTGTTTTTTTTTGGACTGTATGTAGACATTGATTGACTTCCGAACTAACATGCACAGCTCAACACCAGGCATAGCTTCAACTCTTCTTCTGAAAATTGGTGCTTTTAAAAAAATGTATTAGTACTATCACAATCATGAGAACTATCTAACGGACCGAGGCCTACTTACAGCGGAAATGAAGAATCTGTTTCATCTTTACTATCCAGCTTTGTAACATTTATGAAGTGAGTCTTTCTTTTCCCACACTAACAAATAACTCTGGTGTATTTTTTTAGGACATTTTGTAACATGTGAATGCCGACAGCGTGTCTGCTGGCAAATACAGTATGTGATTGGAGGCGACAGCCACGGTGCACCTGGTAGGAAGGTAATGCATCAGGATCGCCCCTCTGGGCTGCACTTGCTGGTGGCACTTTGTAATACTGTTGTGGATTTGCTCTAGTGACAGCAGCAGACATTGGGGGGGGGGGGTCCCCTTGAGGCAGGTGAGACAGGAAGTGGACTCAGAGGTGCGAGGACTTCAAAGTGCAAGGGGGGCAAAGTTCCAGCTCCTCTCAGCAGTTCCAGTGCACCATCCTGCCCTCAAGAATCGAGGGGGTTCAAAACATAAACACAGGGATGAATGGTTCAGGATAAAAACCAAGGAATGGAGGAGGGTAGGATTTCTTTCTCTGATGAAAGTATGTAATTAAAAATGTCTTATAAAAAACATGAATTGGAGCTATTAGGGAGAAGTGGGATGCACAAGAGGATGAAGATCAAATTTCCTCCAGTTGACAGATGTGTCTACTGTTCAGAGGAGAGAAAATCTCAGTGAACTTGGACTGCAGCGCTCGAGCAGGTGGAAGCAAAGAAGGAACAGTTTCAGAGGGAAGCACGTTCTCATTACAGCACCGGTACTGCACTCGCATTCCCACATTGTTTGGTGTTTTGAATGTGTGTCTGAGGTTTAATATCGGGGCTGCTACTGAACACACCCCGATTCCTTCTCCCTCATGTCTGTCCTCAGAGCCTGGCTCAGTTTTCTGCATCGGTTGGTGAGGGCTGTTCACATGTTGTAGGCCACGTAGATGGGGTCCAGTTGGTCTGCCAGGAAGGAGTCTCGCAGGTGCATCCTCTGCTTCTCTCCTCTGGAGTTGATAGGGATCACCCCGGGGTCCACGATGACCACCACCCCGACGATGAGGTGGTGCTCCTCCAGGACCACGTTGGTGACGAGGGGCACCAGGTCCAAGGCCTCCTGCTCCGAGCCGCTCAGCTCCGCCACCACCACCAGCAGGTTTGTCCATGTAAACACAGCGCTGAGGAGCGAGAGAGCACGAGCCGAATTCAGTTCCATTGTCTGTGTCACTGTCTACCACTACAGTCTTTTTAAGTAAATAGAAAAGTCTGCAAAGGCAACTACACACTGTGCACATGACCACTACTATGTCCACACTACTACGATTTCGTTTTAAAACACATCTCTTTTGGACGTTTTCACCTTCCGTCCACACGTCAAACACCAATAACAGAGACTTTTGGAAACGATGATGTAGACACCCGCGGTCGCTCCCTGATTGGCTCTCATCAGCCTCGACTACCAGTGGTGAATACAACATGGATAATGAAATACAATCATTACTGCTGACCTTGTTGTCTTTGCTAGCAGCTGTTGAGGAGTTAAATCTTTTGTTTTAACTGTTGCTGTTCCTCGTTCCTAGTATTTTTTCCAACTAATCAACTGCAGAGAAGACAATCTGCTTCCTGTTTACACCGGCTCGTGTACGCCGAGTGTACATCATTGCTCATGCATGTATGCGTTTTCAGGTGTGATGGTCTGGACGGAGATCATTTTCGTTTGTAAACGCAGTTTTAAAATGAAGACGTGGTAGTGTGGACGTAGTCTAACAGATTGAACCTCACCTCTCTGCGATGCTGCGGTGGGCTCGGGACACAGATGTCTCGATGTCGATGGGATGATAACGCAAACCCCTCAACTCCAATGTTTCATCAAGGGATCCCACCACAAACAAGGCGTCATGACGATCTGTAGCAGAAAAAGGACAAAAGTATTTGGACCATTCTACAATTCAATGAGAAAAACTGTTTTATAGCAATATTGGATTTTTGAAGGTGATGACGTGTCTTTAATTTACTGATATTTACTTCAGCGAATTTGCTGAAACCAAAAATTCCAACTTGGTAACTTTCATCACGCGTCCTCTCACCTCCGCTTGCATCCAGGAGCTCAGTCCTCTTGATGAAGCCCAGGTAGCCCGTCCTGGCCCACAGAGTGTGGGGCTCTCCAAAGCTGAGTCTGGTGTTGAAGTGATCCGCCTGCAGGCCCTCCTCCCCGTAGATGGTGTAGTAGCCGCTGGCGCTATGAGGACTGTTCACCCAGATCTAAACAAAGACACAATATTTCTGTGACGTCTTAAATCTGACCTAATGAAGAAAAACTGCGGTTACAACTAACTACGCTTGCTTAACTCTGTGCCAGTGAAACCAGTCACAGTCAGCCAGTTTAAATATCATTATCCCATGATCCTCTCTGCCCACTTACCTCCCCAAGATGTGAATCTCCCAGCGGGCCTCTGGTCTCTGGGTTGACTATGATGACCCTCACTCCCGGCAGGATCTTAGAGGAGAATATAAGAGGAGGTTTTAGCTTGAGGGATAATACGACCACTTCTATTACCTCTCTGGGTCTGTGGCCAGTGTGACCACCACACAAATGAGTTTTACTGGTCAATAATCAATACTTACAGTGCCTGACTCCATGAGCGGGAGACTCTGTGGCGCTCCTCGCTCCACTAGCCTCACCCTGAGGGACACGGACAAATTTCAATCATTCTGTTTGATCTGAACGACCCATCGGGTTTGTTTCCACCATGTCGTATCATGTGATGACCGTAGCTGCCTTAGTACTGGTTATAAGGGTCTCCAGTCTTACCTGTCGTGACGCAGTGACTTCATGTCAACGTAGACTGTGGAGGGGTCTGGTCCAGCAGTACCCTGAGGTCGCAGAGAGGAAAATAGACACCTTGAAATTATTACAGTAATGCAGCACCGAACAATGATCCAAATTAGGGAAAGTAAAGATAAGCAGCGTGAACTCATAAGACAACGCCGTGTGTGTCTGTGTGAAGCCAACCTGCAGGCAGATGGCCAGGTTGACCCTGGAGCCGAAGGCCGTGCTGACGGCACGCGGTGACAGGCCGAGGTCTTTGAAGAGCTTGGAGAAGGACTGCGTGAGAGCGAGACGAGGGCGCTCCTCTGCTATCACCACACAGCTCCGCACGCACGACAGATTGAGACCCCGCGCCTGGAGACACGCACGGCTAAAGGTTATTCACACTTTTAACAGAGGAGTGTCGATGGAGCTTGACACAAACTTGCACTCAGCATTGATGGACATTTTGATCCAAAGTGCTTTGAGGTACCAACAGAAGTGAGACATAAAGAACTACAAGGACCAGATTTATTACAGATACATGTAACACTTCCAGTTTCATAAGTAAAATGGATTTCAACTTCTGACAATTCATCTGAGTTTACCTTTTCTACTTTCTACTTTTTTATCATTTCATGCACTTGTCTGTTACATAAAATGGATAGTGGATAGTTATTTGCTTATTTGCTCAGTTTAAATGATTAGAGCCTAATGTCATTGTTCTCATTACACCTTACAAAACACAATCATTTTAAAATTATGGGACAGGTGTTTATTAGTCACCTTCACAGCAGATTCCTGTGAGAAATGAATGTGTGTGTGTGTGTGTGTGTGTGTGTGTGTGTGTGATTCTGACCTTCAGCATCTCTGTCTGGGTGCCCAGGCCTTTGGTGCAGAGCTCCATGACAGAGTAGGAGCAGAAAGTGTCTCTGATCTTGTACTGACTGAGCGTGCTCAGCCACAGAGGCAGTGAGCTCTCCAGCTCCAGGGGAGGGATGAGGATGGACTGGTGACCTGAGTAAACACTGGACCAAAAACAGATTCGCTATAGCAACACCACCACAATTACAGGCTATAGTTAGATGAAATATGATATTAAGTCTGCATGTGTGTGTGTGTGTGTGTGTGTGTGTGTGTGTGTGTGTTACCTGGAGAGGCACCACAGGACAAAGCCCAGGCCACAGTACGGGTCCAGACAGATGGCTATTTGGCGTGAGGAGTAGAGCTCACACTGTAGCTTAATGGAGCGGCACAGTGTACTGACGGCAGCATGAGACATCTGGAGAGAAACGTATATAAACTGTCATCAAACCTTCACAGTATGAGCCTCAAAAATGCAGTCACAGAGTCACAAAATCTAAACCTCAGATTGAAGGTGAGCACGGAGAAACCTTCGCCCTTCAGTAAATTAATGTGAAAGCAGCCGTACAAAGTCAAAGATTCAAACGGATTTGCTTCATGTGATGTATGATATGTCTGATTTGTGAGTAATTTACCTTGACTCCAGTCAACATGCCTGTGGTGGACACACTGAAGTCCAGGTAGGCCAGCATCTCAGCGGTGGGGGGTTTATAGATGTGCGGAGGCCGCTTTCTGGGGAGATCATCTGGGAGGAGAGGGAAGAGGATTCTTGTTATTTTCTTACTGTTTGTGTGACCGTTTGCTGTCAGGAATGTGCTGCCACCTGATAACTGTTCTGTGTTTTTGTTGAGTGGGAGGACGGTACAATTTCCAATGTAAATGTGCCATTTCCCTGTAACATTTAACATTTATTTTCAACCCCTCACACAGTTCCACTCTGTTCATTAGCAACTTTCAGGAATTGCACTATTAATTTAAGAAATGACTGAATGGCTGAATATATTGTGGACTAGAGAGTAGCTTTTAGTCTACAGTAGGTTTCCCCAGCATGTTCAAAGTTAGACAAAGAGCAAACAGGACACCTTGTGGCCAAAGGGGGAAAACATTTTTTGTGCTAAATGTGTGTGAAACCAAAAGACATGTCATAAAAACAGTAAAGTACAAAATGTCATGCTTCTAGCAACTGTGTTTTTTTTGTTGAAAAACTGGTATATATAGGTTTTTGTCATGGGTATAATACACGTCAAGTGAGCGCTGGTCATCTGATGGTGCCGAGCCCACGAACAAATTGCATGAAGAGAACTGTCCTTTATAGAGCTTCTTCTAATTGGAATCTGCTCCCCTTTTACATCACACAGACCAAGAATAGATTTTCTTTTAAGAGGTCACTAAAACAGAATTTGATAAATGTCACCTAGATGTTACTGGTTTCTGTGCCTTTGTCTTCATTTTCCTTCTTGTTAATGTGCATTTGTGAAAATCTTGATTTAGTTTTCATTGTCAGTTATTATAGTTTATTGTTTTATATATAGAGTCATTTTAGTTATTTAACTATTTTCTGTATTTGGCTTTTTTCTTTTGTTTTTCCTGCTTTATTGATATAGTGTGTTTATGTGCGTGCACCCCATGAGACCACCGTGTGGAAGCTAATGGGGATCCAAATAAAGACAAAAAAATAAAAGTGTTCAGCTGCTTGTCATCATGCCTAATTCCTCTAAGCTGTTCTTCCAGATCTCAACAGTCCCGCACCTGTGTCAATGATCGTGGGCCACGTCTTGATGTTGACGCTGGCAGCAGCCTCCCTGGACCTGAGGATCCTCATGAGAGGCTGAGTGGTAAGGATGCAGGCTGCTTTGCTCACCTGCGACACACAGCAAACACACAGAGAAGTTCACCACCATACATAAACTACCATGTTTTCACAGTGAACTCTAGTGAAAACCCTGCATTTGAGCTTTTACTCAAATAAAAGGCATTTAATTATTGTTATACTTTATTGATCCCCGAGGTAAAATTCAATTCTATTGGATTCCCTCCTGGGAAATCAGTTATGGGGGTCAACAGCAGAAGTACTTCACTGAGTCTGGGTGGGTTTCAGTTACTTGCTTGAGGGCACTTGAAGTAAGGTTCATACTACTTTTGAGCTGTAAGATACGTGTTTTGGTGCTTGAGAGTAATCTATTATTGACAAATGACAGCTATGTTATAATGTTTTCTACTAATCTGGACAATTGTTTTTTTGTTTTGTTTTTGGACAGATACTGTATGGTTCAGTGAAAACTAAAATATGTTTGAAGATGTAGTTGTTTCTTCAAAATCTCAGTTCAACCACATCACAAAAAACACCATATCGTTCTCTGGTAAAAAAAAAAAAAAAACACTGTAACAGAGAACACTATTTATGAATACTTGATTTTCACCACCCAGTCCAGGTGCTGTGTACTCACATCGATGATCATGCGGACAGTGGGGAGAGTAGCAGCCAGGTTCTGTGGGTGAGGCGGCCTCACTGTCACAGGGATGACCCCCGCATAGAGACAACCATAGAAGGCAGCTATCAGGTCAATACCTGCAGAAGTAAGAGACGGACGGGAACCTTGTGAGCTAAAATTACAGGCATATTAAACAGCGGTGCCGTTACATTAAAAGAAATGGAAAAATAAGGAACAATGGCCATCTACGATGATGAGGGGGTGAATGTATGTGTGTGTTTACCTGGGGGATAAAGCAGCACCACATTGTCTCCTGTGTTGAGGCCTCCTCTCTCCATTAGGGTGGCTGTAATTTTCTCTGCTCTCTTGTGTAGCTGAGCACAAGTGGCTGTGCACACTGCCACCCCCTAGAGCAAAAACAGAGGAAGTGCAGCTGAACATACAACCAACAAAATGGATCACCATTAGCACCATGGCACCATTTCCAAGATAAAAGAAAGACAATTATGCATTGTTTGTGTCAGTATATTTATCTGATGCATTGAGGTAAATAATTGAGTGTGTGTGTGTGTGTGTTTAATGTACCTTGGCATTGAGCAGCACATACAGGACATGGTCTGGGTCAGTTTGGGCTCTCCACTGCAGAGCTTCAGACAAGAACTGGTGCTGAAAAGGCACAAAGACGAATGTGTTATCACATCAACATAAAAGGTGAATTGAATGAATACATTTATTTCACGATTAAAAATCCCACAAAGGTGCATCAGTGGCAAATAATACTTCAACAATCAAAAAATAGAAACATATAAAAGCGGGGAACAATCAAATAAACGGTCTTCTCAGTGACAACAGATACATTTATTCATTTCAAACAGACTTTGTGAGGACCGGGAACGAGCAAACATTTTAGAGTGCATCACAGATATGTTATTCTGTGACGCTTTTGACCTCTCACACAGAGACACACAGGCACACAACAGGAGGACGGGTTAGTCCAGAGAATATTTTTTGCCAAGAGTAGGGTCATGCTGGGACCATCTGCACCTGGTAGGAGGCAAATTGGAGCCACTGTCAAAAACTGACAAGCTTTGGGTCTTTCAAACAAAGGGTCATGACAACTTTGAAAGAGACTTTCCACAGC
The DNA here is from genome assembly GCF_002814215.2 of Seriola lalandi dorsalis. Lineage (NCBI taxonomy): Eukaryota > Metazoa > Chordata > Actinopteri > Carangiformes > Carangidae > Seriola > Seriola lalandi. Next base: position 4,843,750 of record NW_019525414.1, on the reverse strand, counting down.
AGATTAGTGCCTCAGTGTACTATTTCTTCAATAAAGTGGCTTCAAGGGAACAGTCCACTGGCTATTTTTTTTACAATTAATTTCATAAGTAATCTTAAACACATTATTAATGTCTTGATCAGCAGTGTTAATAAGCTGAGGACCTAGCCAGTGCACAGGGCAGAACAGGACAGGAAGTGGAAGCAACAAAGTTCTTTAAAGGCAGAGGACAAGTGAACATTAGGCAGCACATATAAAAAAAAACAAAACAAACAAACAAAAAAAAAAAAGTTAACACCATGACGTTCTCTGGACATACAAAAATAATTTACAGCAGTGTCACATTGCTGGCCATTAAAATCACTGTCTGTTGGTATCCTTTGTGCCACCCACTCTCTCAGTCAGACAGGTCGTGCTCTGGGCAACAATGAATCAGGAGTCACATCATGCAGACCGGCTGCTCTGACTACTCATCAAGCCATGCTACACATGGGAGCATCACAGTGAACACAGCGAGCAGAGGTGCACACGAAAATGTTCCTAATTAATACTGATATTTGCATAATGCATCACAATATACAATAACATGGTTTCTACTGGTGATATGCAAGGAGTTTATCATTGTTCGCTCAAAGTTTGAATGACCTGCTTAAAGCAAAATAAGTCTGCGCTTCCAGATTCTTTTTCATTCACTTACAGTCGGCTTAATTTACCGCTAGTAGGCTGCTGGCCAGCTCCCATTTTAAAGAGTGATGGCAGAGAGAGTCTGTTATTGGACACTTTATTTCATTTTTAATGTATTATATTAATTTCGGTGTGTGGACCCCTGCTGGCCATGGAGCCAGCCTGGACAGTCATCTCTGTTCGCCGGGTCAAAACTGTTGCTGGTGGCCATCAGGCTGTCGTGGCCGCAAAAGCACATCTGGCTGACAGAAGTAGCAGAAGCAAAGACAAGTGGGGGCCAGACTAGAGCCTTACCATCATGGTGGGCCACATACAGAGCTAAAGCCCAACCCAAGCAAAGTAAAGGCAGAACAACAGATTTAGGATAAGACATCCATTCAGAGCAGTTTATACATCAGTTTAATTTGAATAGGCTTATGTTTCATATAGTGAACAGATGCAACTAATGGTTCTGGGTTTTTTTCCATTAATTTCCATCACATATTTGGCATTTTTGCTTTATAAACAAATAATCGATTATCAAAATAGTTGTTCATTCAGTTTCTGTCGTCTAATCGACTAATTAAACAGCTCTTGTATAGTGTGTTACATACATTGACTAAGCAATAAAAGCAACAATATAAAATACATTACTATAAATTTTGTCTCACTCTCCAGGTGCATAAATCGATTTAGATATTAACAATTCAAAGTCTTACAAACATGGTGCTGAAAGATGCTACATCTCCTATTAAGAGTTTGATTATTCTATGGTCAGTGTAGTGGGAGTGTGGTGGTTGTGTTTCACTACCTTTCGGATCAGATCCTGGTCCTCCACCACACCCAGCTCTCTGCCCGTAGCCTGGGCGATGCGTTTCCCTGCCACCAGGTTGCCAACAAGCATCGAAGCTGGTCCAACATCCACTGAACCAGTGAGAGACAATCAGGGACGTACAGTGACATACTTTAGTACAAACCCCACAATAGAAACAAAAACCCATCAGTGTTTGATTGATTAATTGTCAAACTGATGACTGGATTAAATTGAATCAGGAGTCGAATGTCACATAGTGACATGACAATATCTATGATACTCCCTCCCTGCTGTGATGTTATGTAAGAAGCACCAGTAGATATGGTTGAAGGCGGCCTACCTGGCTGTTTCTGCCGTGGTTTGGGTAGATTGGTAACACAGGTGTGAGGGCACATGAGGATATTACAGGGGTGAAGGTTTCCCTCCAGAAAGTTCTGCTTGGTTTCACAGATGTGGATGCCTCCAAGTGGCGTCTTGGGGAGGGTGTTGGCTGGGACGAGCGCGAGGCAGTACAGGCCGACCTGGTGGATACTGTCGATGGCCTGTGCAGGGAATATGCATCATGGGATACAGGGTCACAAAGGCAAAATTTACAGATTATATCATATATATATATATATGTATACTATGATATACATAATATTATTATAAACATAATTCATAATATTATTATAAACATAATTCCTTAAGAGAAAATTCTGTTGAGAGTTGAGTGTTTGTATACAATACAATACACAGGAGCTTTTATTTCATCCATCATGATTCTGAAATGCACATAATACATTCAAACATAAGAAAATGTAAAGACATAATGGGGGGGAGGGCAGTTATTGGGGTGTGACTTACCTGCAGTACTCGACTCATCCACTGGAAGCTGTCCTCCTCACTGGCATCAGGCCTCTGCTCTGCCACAATCACTATCCGCTCATCATAGAACACTGTCACTGAGAACACAGCGATCCTGCAGCACAAACACACACTCCAGTGTAACACACTGACACAGACTGTAGAGTGCTAAAGCAAGGTTTCTGCAGTTAAATGTAAGACTAACAATTATTTATCAAGTACCTTCATTTATTAACAGTAAAAAAATAGTATAAAAGAGAAAGATAAATGTATAATGTATATTTAAGTGGACAATCAATTGGGGCGTCCCTAATATACATGTATACACTTCTCTCAACAAAATTACAACAAATGCCAACTTCTATGGCAAGCAAGAATTAATGGTCAAGACCTTTGTTTTTTTGAGGGAAGTAAATTTAGAGCCTTTTCAGACTTTTTAAGACCTGCAGATGTAAAGACATCCCAGTAAAGGGATTATTCAGTTATGATGGGATCGACTGGAGCTATTATTCTCACTTAAAATACCACAAATTTATTATTGATTATTTATCTTTGTGGGTACATTTATTGCTTGAATGGTCTTCCTCCTTCCTTCCTGTTAGGTTGAAATTGCAACTGCACACACACAGACACACACTGGCTCACAGGAAACAGTTGGTATCTCACCTCCCCCTGTAAACTGTTTTGACAGGCTCCACTGCGAGCGCGGTGGCCACCAGGTCGTCTGCGTTGTGGCGTCGCCCACTCACCATCAGCAGCCCTTCAATCTTCCCCACAACAAACACTAGACTGCCCTGTGGAGCACACATATTTAACTCAGCAGGGAAATACAAGTCTCACCACCTTTATTTCACTTACTAACCCTCTTTATTTTTGTGTATGCGTTCCTTACCGGTCCTACGAATCCCAGGAGGCCGGTCCGAGTAAAGGGAATTTCTCCAATGGGTGCTCCAACTTGGTTGACAGGGATCACCTACAGATTGGCAGTGAGATCAAAAACTGGACTCAAGCAGTTGCAAAATAAAACTCACCCTGTCATTAGATTTCAAAAGTATACCAAAAGAACTGAGATATCCTGCAGTTATATTTTTACTGTTGTTAAGGGCTGGTTTATTGTCTACAAGGATTAAAAGTCAAAGACAGAAAGAAAGGTATTGAATAAAAACACACAAGGGGCTTGGGAGAATAATTGGGAAGATATGTAAACAGAGTCTTATGCAGCCTCTTATCAGTAAACAAGAGAATAAATACAATGCTACTGATGTATGTGGCTCCATCTAGTGGATCATTTAAGTCAGTGCTCCTTCACCATCCATCCATTTTCTCAACCAGCTTATTCTGAGCAGGGATGCGGAGGACTGGAGCTGATCCCAGCGCACATCAGACAAGAGGCAGCATACACACGGACACATCACCAGAAAGTTCATTCATTAGAATAACTTTTCAAGAAGGGATGTATTTTGCTTGTTGCCTCATACCAAATACTTACTTAACAACCACAGCATTTTACATGTTTTTACACTCTGCTTCATTATTTTGGCAGTTATTGTACATAAAGATCAGTGTATCAGGAACAGATGTGTAAAGAGTCATACAGGCAGTTCTGAAACACAGCTTTTTAACTTTGACAGACCTCAAATGTGTTCTTTGTGACACCAGGCAGGCCATAGTACATGGTGCCTCCAGCCCGAGAGTTTATCACAATCTCTCCTATTTCGTCTGTCTTGCACAGCTGAGGAGGCCCGTCAGGTTTCACAATGCACATCAGAGCTGAAACACACGGACAGTTCACAACACACACATTACGTACAGTTTGTTTAGGACCCTGCATTCTTATGTTGTAGGGGGCGGTGAACATAGATGAGGTTAATAATGCACAGTAAATGTGGCAGCTGCTGCACTTAAGCTGTGCCAATTAGAACCAACTGCAGTTGCTAACCTCCAGGCATAATGTGGCCCACATCCTGAACGGTGAGCGCAGAGTTTTTGTCCTCTGTGTTCACCCTGATCACGCCGTGGCTCAGCCCGCCCATGGACAGGATGGCCCTGGCAGGCAGTGGAGCTCCTCGTGCACCAGGTCTACAGAGAGGGAAAAAAATGTGTAATTTTAATCATTATTTTTTATTGTGTGTATATATATATATATATACACAATAAAAAATAATGATATATATATATATATATATATATATATATATATATATATATATATATATATATATATATATATATATATCAGCACCCATATAGTCTGATAAACAATATATCCCAATGTGTTAGATGGGTTTCTTCATTCTGACTCATTGTGGGTGGTATTTTTCCAGCTTTCATATTGTTGAATTACTTACACAGCTATTAACATAGCCGGCATAACTAGGAAATACTATTTATATTGAATTAATGGAAGTGCAACAGAAAAAAAACTGTCCAAAATGAACTGATCCACCATTTTGCAGTAGCCAGAGAAAACTCTTATTTTAAACCAGACCACACTGGTCAGAAATTACATGCAAATCCTCTTGGCTGTTGACAAGCTTATTCATTGCCCACAGCTCTGTGTGGTTACGCAGTTCTTTTGGAAAATACCCAGATGCTTGTGACATACCACTTATGTTGCTCACTGTGTTATTGCTACTTATCTGTGTCTCTTTTGATGCTCAGTTCCCCAGCCGGACCCTAACACCCCGAAGCCTGAGGGACGTCAAATCATTCCGGTGAAAGGGGAGCCCCTCGGGGTGGTCAGTAACTGGCCTCCTGCCCTGCAGGCTGCTCTGGCCCGCTGGGGGGCCACCCAGGCCAAGAGTCCTGCCCTCACTGCTCTGGACATCACTGGCAAACCCCTTTACACACTCACATACGGTGAGCCACAACTCGACTCTTGGTTTTTGTTTAACCTCTCAGTTTATGAAGATAGATGTTCAAATGTTCATGTTACTGTGTCCACTTGGCCTGCACAATTAATCACAATATAATTGAAATTGCAGTTTGGCCAAGTGCAATAGCTAAATCGCAGGTGCAGCAATTTTTTTGCTAAAGGTCAAATTTGTCACATTGCTGTGCGTTGTTAGCACCATAATTATTGTGATGCTACAGAGACGCCCCGGCCTACCAAACATATTCTCCAGACGTACAGGAACATGTTTGTTTGGTACGAGACTCAACAAAAATCACATCACCATTTTAAATTTCTTTCAGTGAAAATAAAATGCAAAAACGACCATTCCAACTGAAATTGCAATTGCAATATCTGCCAAAATAATCGCAATATGATTTTTTTTTTCTTTTTTTGCATATTGTGCAGCCCTAGTGTCCACAAAATGTAAATGTGAGCTGTATTTTTGCATATGGTCTGGTGAATAAATGATTCACTGAGAAGAGAAACACCTACAGTACATTTCCCATGTGAAGCTACAGTGGGTTGTGCGGTTCAACTATCCCGGATCAGTTATGCCACATTTATCCATGGTAAATAAACTACAGACATTTTAAAATCATCATTCACTTCTGTTCACAGGCAAACTGTGGAGTCGCAGTCTGAAGTTGGCCTATACACTGCTGAATAAACTGGGCACCAAGACTGAGCCTGTCCTACAACCTGGAGACCGGGTAAGAGTCTGTCAGTCACCACTCTGTATGTAAAGTATAAAGGACCAAGGAAAAGGAAAATAAGTTTTCTTTTTTTTTCTCAGGTGGCGTTGGTGTATCCCAACAGTGACCCTGGCATGTTCTGGGTGGCTTTCTATGGCTGCCTGTTAGCCGAGGTCATCCCTGTGCCCATAGAGGTACCACTGTCACGACAGGTAACGATGTCACTGCTGTCAAGTGAATTCCTCTGTTGTGATCGCTCACATGTAATACTGCGTTGTCTAATAAAAGACCATTCATAGATTGAGAATGATGCAACCAAACACTTAATAATTCAGTCAGGTCGTAATTTATACCCACAATGTGCCAGAAGCATTCACTCGCCAAAGAGGCAAATATCAGTCAGGATTCTGTGGCACTTAATGAAAGATAATCGTATCGTGTCCGATGATTGTATCTGAGCAGCTGTTTTATTTATTACTTATTTTATAAAAACAGAAAGGCATTTAATGCCACGTATGTTGGATCTACAGAAGAAACTTTTTTCACAACATTGTGACATTTTTTTTTAGACTAACTCGAGAAAATAATCAGCAGTTTAATCAGTAACGAAAGTGTTCGTTAGTTGCAGCCTACAGTGACGCTTCTGATCATCACTGGGTATATAATGTAAATAATGCCTCATTACTCTCATGTCCACATAGACAATATGGATTTATTAGATGACCAACATATTGACAGAAAGACTGTATGCATGTCTTTTAATTGTCACAGTCGTGTACATGTGTGTCTCCCAGTGTGCCCTAAGTGTCTTCACCCTTGTCTCTCTCTGCAGGATGCAGGCAGCCAGCAGATTGGCTTCCTGTTGGGCAGCTGTGGTGTTAGTCTGGCGCTGACCAGTGAGGTGTGTCTCAAAGGGCTTCCCAAGACACCAAACGGAGAGATCATCCAGTTCAAAGGTCAGTCAGCCTAAACGCACCATTGCCAACACTGCTGGCTCAGCAGGAGACATCTCTGTCTCAGTCTCTTTGGGAGCCATTAGATAGACTCATTAAGGGGAATATACAGTGTGATGTTCAAAGGCCAATGTAGGGGCGAAATGTGTGAGTGGGCAGCTGTGTTTCACTCTGCTTGTTAAATATTGGCTGCTCACCTTTGGCCTTTTAAAACCAGGGGGTTGCAGGGTGAACATTGTCGGTTTATGGCCACTCCAAATTAGTGTGCCTAAACTCACTTTATTCCACTGTGTCAGCTAAAATATTTCTGTATGTTTGTTTGTGGTGTTGTGGTGTTGTGATTATGTTGACAAGGATGGCCAAGGATGAAATGGGTAGTGACAGACACCAAGTACCTGACCAAACCATCCAAAGACTGGCAGCCTCACATCCCCACCGCCAACACAGACACCGCCTACATAGAGGTACTCTTCAAAACATTAAATATTTCAGTAGTTGTAGTATTACTCTTTTGGTTATGATGAATTTTATTTGATTTTACTGATCAGAGGTACATCACAGAAAGGTGTGGTTCCTATTTATATTATACTTCTGTTTATTAATCTTCATGCAGGACTTCTATGACTGTTTTAAATTAGGCTCACAGGCTAATTTTGACACTTTTTATTTTACACTTTTTGTCCACTTCATTAATATTATTATTAGTTTTTTCTTTTTTTTTCCATGGTCTGAATCCTTGTATTTACACTGTGTTTATGTGTCCTAAGAAAATAACTTACTAACTAATAATAATTTAAAACTCTTAGACAAGTGCTATATATCTAATGTGTTTTATTATTACTGGTTTGTTTCCAGGTTGCTTATGCTTGCATTAAATATTGTCAATGTCTGTGTTTGTTTTTCTGTGTCTCTTCCACCAAAGTACAAAGCAAGTAAGGAGGGAACAGTGATGGGAGTCGCTGTGTCCAAGATCTCCATGCTGACCCACTGTCAGGCCCTGACCCAGGCCTGTAACTACTGTGAAGGTCAGCACTCCATACAACATGGATATCCCTTTCTTCTCCCCCTCTATCTGTCTCTCATACTCTTGTGTGTGTGAGAGTGAGATGGTGCAGCATTATAAACTAAGCATTAAAGCAAATTTTACAACCTCTTGAGCTCTTCAGCAGGACGTTCCATCGGCTGCATGTCCTATAATTAATTTTCACTCTGTCCTCCTCAGAGAGAGAGTCAGAAACGCATGGCATGAAAACCACAGAGAAGATTAGGATTAGGATCAGTCAGCTAGTGACTGCACATACAGTGTCTTCGCTGATGTCTTCTTGTGTTTTCTCTCGTAGGGGAGACGTTGGTCAATGTGTTGGACTGCAAGAAGGATATGGGAATGTGGCATGGCGTCTTAACGGTGAGGCTGAATGCAACATTTTGTAACCGTATATCCAGATTAACTGAAATTTGGTATGAAGCGCAGTGTGACATTGATAATATGTGTGTTTTTTTTTCCTTGCAGAGTGTCATGAATAGAATCCACACCATCACAGTGCCATATGCTGTCATGAAAGCCTGTCCTATGTCCTGGGTGCAGAGGGTCCACATTCACAAAGCACGTGTGGCCTTGGTGAAGTGCCGTGACCTCCACTGGGCCATGATGGCCCACAAGGAACAGAGAGACACCAACTTGTCCTCTATACGTATGCTGATTGTAGCAGATGGAGCAAACCCATGTGAGTCACTTGTCCTGCACAAACACCGTCCCTTTGTAATAAGGACTTGTATTATTTAGGTTGAGAGTTTTGACTATAACTGCTCTGTTGTGCTAATGTTTTCACCCATTGTTTTTCATCAGGGTCTGTGTCGTCATGTGACGCCTTCCTGAATGTGTTCCAGTCTCATGGTCTGAAGCCTGAGGTCATTTGTCCATGTGCCACCTCTCCTGAGGCCTTGACTGTGGCCATACGCAGGTACGACATCTGCATCCTCTCATGTTCCTGGAAGAGCTACTGTGGCATGTGGGAGTCCACAACTAGTGCAGTTTTGTCTCTTCATTGTTTCAGTTGTGTTTGTTTTGTTTTTTATAGTTTATACCTGTCATGTAACTGATTACCCACAAGTGTAGGAAGTAAAGCTTGTAGGAGACAGACTGAATGAGAGGAAAAAATACACAGATGTAAGCAGAGACCTGTGGTTTGACACCAACTGGTGTGACCTTTGTACTTGGTTACTCACAAAATCACATCTCCAGTCAACATCATACATTTCTTAGAAGTTAAAAATCAGGCTAAAATAATTTCACTACTTTAAGGGTAAACCAATTCATTTACAATGATTATTTGAGAAGAAAGTGTAACTTTTTGAAAAAGCACCAAAACATATGCTATGCCATTTTTTTTTTAACCCTCTGCACTTTTACTTTGAGGCTGGCTTCCTGTCTGGCTTGTTTTTTTTTCTGATGCCATCACTTCTCTGTTTTAAGTTTTAATGTCATCTGTATACCAACAACTGGAATCTATACAAATAAGTTCTTATAATTTGAAAAACATCAAATCCAAATTTAGAATATACAGTATAGCATTGATCATAAAAAAAAAAATATATATATATATATATATATATATACATACATATATATATATATTTCTGTGACTTTTTCTCCTTTTACCATAAAAAAGAACCAGATCTTGAATCTATATGCACACTGTTGTTGTTGAGAAGGTGCGTCTCACCTTCTACAATTTCCTCAGAGTCATCAAGGAAGAATTCGCTGAGTGGTGGTCTTTTGGGCCGTTTGAGTGTATTCAACAGCTGCTGGATCTTAGTGGACACCCTGCTGTTGACAGGCACGCCTGGACAAACACCGAGAACAACTACCGTCATAAACATATGCAAACAAGCAACCAAAAACACACCGCTCACCCACACATGCACGTCTATTCTAACACAAACCTCTACTCTATCACACACCCTCAGACAGGCAGAACCCTACGCACTAGCACAGTCAGGATCAGAATCAGCAGCAGGAAGGATTCGAAAGGGAAATTTGTGCTTGAAGAGACACAGATTGGACGATAGGGAAATCAAATATAGGAGGTTCTCTACGTCTAGACCTACAACACCGGACAAACATAAAGACAGATAGACAAACACCAGGCTGGAAAGCAAGCTGAGTTGGGCCTCTTCAGCATCCCTCCCATTCCCCGATTTTCGATTTATATTACCTTTTCTTTTTCCTTTTTTAAATGAAAGGCAAGACAGGGACAGGATTAATGGACCCAAAAGAAAGAACACAAAATATCTGTCATTAGGAGGATTCACAGTGAAATGAGGATAATGTTGAAGGTGGGCCCATGGACATGGGCAGATCGTTTATTGATTTGAACACACTCAAATCATTTTTGTCACTGCAATACTGTGACTCACACAGTCAATGCGAAACGGAACATGTCACTCAGCTACTGCCACGATTAGAACATGCAAATGGTTTAATCTCATGAGCTGAAGCAGGAACCAGATGACAGTAACCGAGTTCATCACATTTTAGGAATAGGAAATTACTGATTTTTTTTCCCAGACATTTCTAGATATCCTGGCTTGTGTGAGTGAGTGTGAGTGTACCGTCAGCAGTATCGAGCATGCTGGAGCGGCTCTGTCCGCGGCTCATGCCCCTGACCGCCGGAGGCAGGTCCACCCTGGACCCTCTATCCTGGGGAGTGGAGGATGTCACATCTGGTGGGACACTGTTTTCTGGAGGAGGAGAGAAAGTGAGCCTCATAAAGAAGAACAACAGCCAGCGCATCACTGTTACATATGTGTTAATATTGGAGCTATTCATCAGAGGAGTTTACCTATGCGTGTGTGTGCCAGTACGTCGGCCAATAAGGAAACAGCAGGCTGAAGCTGGGGCTGTGGTTGGGTCTTGGGCTCTCCATGGGAGAGGGTGGAGGAAGCAGACGAGGACGTGGAGGAGCTTTGGACGGAACGGTTGATCCAGTAATCAGGGCTCTGCAGGCTCTGGGCCAGCACCGCGCTGAGGGCGGCCTTCCTGCGCAGTGAGCCTTCATCCTCTGATGCAGAAGACGTGTCTGATAGAAAAGAGAAAGCAACGCACATAAATAGAGCATAGTCTCCATTACTCATTCCTCATTCATTGGAGTCTCTTTAGATTTTTTTCACTTTATTTAGCCCCAGGGCATATATTTATGACTCTGCCCTGCAGATGGTAGGGACACAGTCTTGCTCCAGGGCACTTCAGCAGTGTGGACGCTTGCTGTACAGAGAGACTGAAGCCAGATTGCTGATTGAAAAGCAGGCCCCATAATCATTACCCCAACAAGCTGGCCACTGAGCGTGAGAGTTGTCGTTTACCTGGAGGTGTGCAGGTATCTATGGGAGACTGGACAAAAGCTGAGCGTCTCTTGGTTGGCATGGGCAGCGCCATCTTCTCTTCTTTGTGTTTGGCCAGTGCTGCCTGCACAGCCTCTGTGTGGATGTCTACAGATACAGTAAGAATAAACACAGTGAGACAAACAAGAAGAAATATATTAAAAAAGTCAGTTGACGGGTTGATTTTACTGCTGCTGCTGCTGCATGGAGTTTATTTAAGGTGTTTGATGGTTTTCATGGGTAATATGATGTGTACCCGATCTGTAGCGATCGTCCCTGGCCCCTCCACTGCGGTGTGTACGGTGGTGTCTGGAGGCCGAAGAGGTGGAGGGGCCCGGGGCCTCAGGACTTGGGCTGGGGTCGGCACTGTGGCCTGGGGAGAGCTGTACATCTGGCAGAGACAGATCCACATCTACAGAACAGAAGCAGGCATGTGCACACATTACTAAAAAAAAAAAAAAAACAATCAAATATGAGCCGTTGGAAAGTTGCACACAAACACACACTTTTTTACATAATGCCATTACAGCTACATGTAGGCATAAATATTATATGATACTCTGAGAACCTCCCTAAATATAGCCTCACCACAGAGCCTCTGAACATGAAGTGAAATAAGGACATGTACTTGACTGATGTAACTTGTACTGTTAACAGACTACGTGAAACTAGGTTAGATTCAAGCTAATATATTTTTAGTCAACTGTCTTCTCCTCCCAGAGGGCCGGAGCAGCAGAGTCCCTGTGGAGATGGATGGTTTGGAGGGATGAGAGGGCCTAAGGGGACGGGTGCAGGAGCATGAGGTGACCTTTGGAGTTTCAAAGCTTCCCAGTACATGCTTTGACATTCAGGGCAAACTGCCCGTAATACAACAGAAAGCAGAGCCCACAAACAACCATAGGAATTTAATTCAAGTATTAATTTGAGATTTAGTCCTTTTTAAGTCCCTGTGTGTGTAATCAGTTCAAAAAACATGTGTCACATGGCAGCTCAAGCTAAGACAGACCAGGGTTAAACCAACAGGAGAGAAAGTCTAGTATTCCACTTTTTAAATTAGCTTCAACTGACACATCAAGATGGATTTTTTCATGTCAGTGTTAATGTGGTGCAGTTGTTCGAGAGGAAACACCGCACCCTCATGCAAGGCAGCTGACTGAGACAAGCCGAACAGATCAGCTAACCAATGAAGACAGAGGTGACTGGTTCATAGTGATACAGTGAAACTCCCTACTCGGTACTTCCCAACTGCTGTGACTGATTGTAAATTGAAACTGGTTAGAGGAAACAGTGTCCACAGGTTGACAAATGACAGCCCAAACTCTGACGCACACACACTGCTTTCTTTATTGGGGAATTTGCTTCACTGGTGCCGTTATTAGACAAGTTGTTAGATTTAAGTTACTCTGTGCTTGGTTACCGTGTGTGCAGTTCACATTTTGGCCACTAGAGTGCCACAGAAAGCCAGAAATTCTCTTGGACGACTTGGACAAAGAGAATTACAGTCTCACTGGACAGTGAAGTTAGTTTTTTATGAAGCTAAAAAAAAAGAAAAAAGAAAAACTTCACACTTAAAACCACATGAATAAAGCTGTTTATTTTCTCCAAACAGATGGGAAAGAACCATCTGAAATGAAACTTCCAGGATACTGAAAACAAGACGTGATGAGTTCTTCTGATGCAATTACTTTAAGTTTCCGAGTGACAAACACCAAGAATGCTGACAGAGGAGGTAAAAATTACGCAGGGGAGGCAGAAGGAGGGGTTAGAAGAGAAATGAGGAAAAGCAATAGCAGAAGAAGAGTTGGTCTTACTTGGCAAATGGGGGATGTAGGAGGCCAGCAGCTTGGCTTTCTTCTTCTCATAGCCCTTCTGTGTGATGTCACCTAGGAGAGAGGACAGCGACACCACACCGTTATGTTAGTCAGAATTATCACACAAACACCAGCAACTGCACACACAAACACACACATGAACCAGATGAGGTACACACAGAAACACACACACAGACACATAGCCCCTGCTTTAGCTAATACATTTGCAGGGGTTGAGTCATAATAATAATCCTCTTAAACCAAATCTACTGAACTCCACATGTTGACGGCTCAGTCCATTTACAACAAGGCAAGGAGATAACACCATTGTTTGGCCTTACATTAGCCCTGGTGAACAAACATGCTGAGAGCACGAAAACCTCCTCCTGGCTATGAAACCCAAAAATGATTACGGCAACTAGCAGATAACCGTGCCAGGGAGAAAACAATGGCAAAACTGAAGGCTATCGGGAACAGTGGGGATGGTAAGCAGAGCAAAGAGGAAGCCATGTGAGCCAGTTTCACATGGGACTCAACCATTTATCTCCTCCACCTCCCCCTCTTTTTCCCACTGTACTCCCAGCACCACCCCTTCCTCATTCGGCCTTGGACTGGCAGGACTCCCACCGTTACCAGGGTTTGTTGGAGAGCAACAGAGGCAGGACAAAGTCCACTTAACTGAGACCCTAAAACACACAGTCTGCATGTGCAAACATGCATGCGAGACACACCCTATCCAGTTAACTTACAGACATACACACTCCCACTGAACACACAAATAATCTCCCACACTCACAGTTATTCCCCTTCCTCTATGTCCAGTGATAACACTGTATGCTATGTCAAGTGCAGTGAGCCAAAGGGCTGCGTAGCCTCAATCCCCTCACACCTCCTCCACACTGAGCAGTGACAATGAGGAGACCCTCGCCCAACTTACTGAGAAGGGTAGAAAGAGGAGAAAATCAAAGATAATGGAGAGAGAGAGAGGCTGGAAGTTGGAGGGGAAGAGAGGTTTAGGGGGGTGATAAACACATGAGAGTCACTGGTGGATGTGTATGAAACAACAATGGAAAGAAAATGTTGAGAAAGAGGGGGGAGCCAGAGTTCAACAGCAGATTTGAGGGTCCAGGGCAGGATAAGCCAGCACTGGGTGGAGAGTCCCGTGTGTGACTCATACTGTGTTTTGTTTTAATGCTTTCTCACACTCTGGTCAGTATCCACTGGTGTGTTGTGTTCGCCTGGATGAACAACAGGATCAGAAAAGAAGTTCCCACTTGGATTGTGTATGTAGATGACTACTATGGGTTGCAGAATTTTTTATATCTGACCCGTCCCATGCAGAAGACTCTAGAGGTTTCACAATACTGTGAAATCATGAGAAACGAGGGAAGAGGGAGGGTGCAGAGGGAGTGCACAACATTCGCAGAGAAAAAGTCAGCAAAACAAAGTCTGAGACCGTTTTAGAGTGAGAGGGAGTGTGCGATTGAGCGCTGTGTGCTTTGTCATTCCCTGCGTAAAAAAAAAAAGCTGAAATGGGGTGGCCAGCATTCAGCTCCGACTTCATGCCTGGGTACACACACTGGCCCAAAATCTACTCGGGATGAAAAACACAGCAGCGAATGCGTGTTGCAGTCTCTTTTTCTTTGTTTCCCCCTCCTGTAGGCATGCTACAGGCTTGTTTATATAGAGGAAAACACTCATAGACAGACATACAAGCACAGCAATCAACAGCAAATTGATTGTAGTGGACTGGAGCGTCATTGTTGTTGGAGACAGGCTCCTGTCAAGCCCAGTCCTGGTGCCCAAGTGGGGCCGGGGAGGGAGTGAGGAAGGGAGGGATGGAGGTCATTAACACAGACAGAGGAGAGTCTGTATTGGTGTGGGACATAACAACGGGCGCGGACTGGCACCACCACACTGGCTCTGTGGCTGGCAGTGGGCAGAGAGACACTAAGGGCTCTGGGTTGAAAGAGTGACTGTGACAGCTGCTTCAAAACAGAGGAAAAGCTGTATGTTTAGAGAGCAAGAATGTGGTGTTTTGAGTGCGAGCAGGAGCAAAACAGTACAGTAACTGTGTGTGTGTAATCTGAGGTCAGGGGACAGGATATGAGCGTTACCCCACCCTGTGTGTGCGCTGCCAAAACCGTCTCCCAGTGTCTGTCTAGAGAAAGAGGAATGTGCTGATTGGAGAGCACCAAACTAACAGAGAGGGCCAACTGGCCAGGAGAGCGAGCTCACTGGCCAAAAACTCCCCTGAGGTGCAGGAAGCGAATGTGTATGTGTGTGTGTGTGTGTGTGTGTGTGTGTGTGTGTGTGTGTGTGTATACACAGCTGGTGCAGGTTAAAGGGCGCTACAGTAACACAGAGGAATGAATGCTGAGTGAGCCCTGAGTGAGAGTGGCATTACAGGCCTGCTCTGTCAGATTTGTGTCAGTGTGTCAAACCAGGTCTGGCTGTGTTTTTTCGTCCAGGCACATTCTGGACCTGCTCGGTATATACTTAGGTAGAGCCATGGTGTTTAGTTAAATGTGTTCATAAACATGTCTCTTATATGCAGTAATTCAGTGACAAAGGTCATCTCATGTTTATAAGCAATCAGCATAATCCTCCCTCCTGCCATCCAGGCTTTTTACATGTGTATTTATGAAAACGGTTGTGTAAACAGGCCGTTTCAGAGTTCAATGAAGATGACAGTGACTCTCTGACTCTTCCTTTACACTGGTGCTGTTGACCTCTGACCTCAGGACGAGTCAGACAGAGGGCTGATCCTGTCACAAATGACAGCGCAGGGTCACAGACGCTATAAAAACACACACTAACACACACACACGCACACACACACACGCACACACACACACGCACACACAAACACACACACACACACACACACACACAACATTCCTGTTTACATCAATAATTATAGCGGGCTAAAGTGCATTCTGACATAAAGGGGTTTTACAGTAGAAGTCATGCATTCAGGCATTTATGACCACTTCAGTTTTAATCTGTACTGGCAATCTCTGGTCTGATCCGGCTCATTACAGCCTTTTGTATTTGTGCAGCTCATCTGAACTTTATCTGTGTGCTGCCCATCACGTTTTAGTTCCACTTCCTGTTTTATGTCAGTCTTTCTGCTATTTATAATTGTTTTATTTGTTTATCTTGTTGATGTTTTATTTCGTTTTTATTTTTTATCTGGGGAACTTTACTGATGTTCTTACTGTTTTTTTTAAATTTGCTGTTTTTTTTTAATTAAAGTTGATTTGTATTAATCTTTGCTTTCTTGTGTAAAGCACTTTGTAAAATTGTTTTGAAAGTTTCTTATTATAATTTTCATTGATTATTAATATTATATATTGGTGAGTGTGTTCCACAAAAAATCGTTACTTTGCCTTAAATGCAGCAATGATGCAGTTTTTGGCAGAATTGGAAGAATAGGAAAACCTCCCTTGGGAGTGTCCACATGTCATTCAAAGATGGTTACTCCTGCTGCTAGATTTGCAGTTAATACATTGAATTAGCTTTATTTCCAGTGTCACGCATTCGGAGCGGTTCATTACCAAGTGAAAACAGACATAAACAACCAGTGTATAGTTCCCTATAAATTCACTTATTCACCTAAATTTGTGTTTATATTAGAGCCATTTTGCCGACAGTCCATTTTACACTTCTGTTGTTAATTTCACCAAGCGGCAGATGTTGTTGACATCAGAAACTCCTGACATCTCTGACTTGTAATTACAACTAGAAGGCTGATGTGCTCATAATGACGATATGATGTGAATGTGGAGTCAGGGTCACTTTCCTAACTGTTTTGGCCAACTGATGCCTAAAGCACCAACTCTTTATAGTGCTTTCAGTGGTGGATCTATAATATTAGTGAACAACAGGATGAAGTCTAATGCCCCCACAGTCCCCTTTGTCATTACATCTAAATATTGCAATCCTTATGGGAAGTCACTATGCAGTAGATTTCTCCCTACATCCATCAAGAACAGAGATCCTCCTTCTTTAGGTTTGGTCCAGTAACTCACTACATACAGATTACGACATATATATTTAAGGAATCCAAGAAAAACAACAAGCTGTTCTGAAGCCACATTAGTTGTTAAAAGGTTCTAAAGATGAATGCCTAGTTGCGTGTTGAATCATCTGACTCACTGACTGCAGCTGACACACTTAAACATTTAGTTTCTTGGGTTACTATTAACAATAGACTGAGCGTGGCTTTCTCAAACAAACCTAAAGAGGAACACGAACACCACATCAGTGGTGAATAAATGATGAGTAATGAATAGTGGTATGAGGCAGCAGCACACAGTCAGAGAGCAGAGGGAAGGAAAGGTTGAGAGGTTATTATGGTTATAAGAGCTGTATGGAGGGAATACACACACACACAAAAACCCACACACACAAAGTGGGACAAATCTTTTGCCAGTCGTTTGGTGGGATGAATATTGGAATTAGAAGAAGACTTGAAAGGATATTTGTCAGTTTCTGTTGATAATCTGAACAAGCCGTTTGATTCTAGCTGCCACGATCAGAAACGACACTTAGGTACAAATCTCAGACATTTACATAGGACTCCAACAACAAAGCCGGTGTGCTCCCCAGCCATTCAAACAATCTGAGCCACACCTGCTGCCAACTTTTATACTGTGACTTAACTGATGTTAGGTGGCTCATGAAAACTGTTCACAATTTTGGAAAATGCCTCTCTCTGCCCGAGAGGCTTAGTGAAGCACATTCTTAATGCCAAAGTTTTCCATCTGTCTTCTGTCAGAGCATATTTTCTTAAATGAAAAACCCTGTTGGCAGTTTCAAAAAGCAAGACAAGCAAGTGTGAAAGTGCCTCCAGTTGTTTTTTAAGTGTAGCGGAAGCACCCTGGGTTACAGATGAAGATGGCAGTATATGAACATGTTTCTTCCAGTAGATACTTAGAACACAGAAGGACTAAAAATCTGCCAAAGCAATGAAATCAAGGAGGCAGCAGAGCTTCCAGGGGTCTCAATAACAGTCAGAGGTCACTGCTGGGCTAATGTTTACTACTCTGTGACAGAAGGATGAGCTAATAGTTGATGATAGCAGACAGGAGAGAGTCTGGACTGGATAGTTAGATCCTGCCCATCCACCAACCTGCCCCCTAAACACACACACTACGCACACACTCACAAGAACAATCAGATTAAAGCCAGTAGTAGTAGTCGGTGCATTAAAGCGCAGAGGTACAAGATTCGTGTTGTGTATGATGTGTGGTGGGGGGTCCTGAGTGGCTTAAGAGTCAGCTGATTAGCCCCCCAGCTACCAGTACTAGGTACTGGGCAACATTTTCATTTTAAATAACAAAAGGCAGCGAGTCGGTTTTTCACTTGTGTCAAGGATGTGAAAACAACACTGATGTCATCTCATTAAAAACAGACCACATGTAGACCCCCCCCTACTTACAGACACATATTTAGGCCCCCAGCTGAGAGAGCTGCTGTAATTACGGCGGGCAGATTAGCCTGGGAGGAAGTGACATGACTGCTTGTGTCACCCACAATTTCCTCTTGCTTCACAGTATCAGTTCCTCTCCCTGCACATGCACACTGGCACCTACATGTCACAGGTTTCTGTTTACAAACACACACACTTTAATGAGGATAACAACCAACATTTCACAGATTGTGGTAAATGAAGCCTCCCTTTTCACATGGTGAGAATCCAGTGTTCACATCTTTGGCTCTATCCTAATCTGTAATCTGAGATTACATTTAACCTAACAGATTACATCTTTCCGTCTGGACATTTGTGTGCACTTGTTAGAAGGATAGATGACAAGAATGTCTGAGCTGAGGGTGGCATCCAAGCCTGAAATGTAGGACTGTCTTCTAACCCTATGAAGTCATGGTTGGGCTTCTAGCCAGTGATCCTGGTTTGATCTGCACAACGCTGTCTTTGTTTATCAGTGGTTTATTGTCTGTGATGAATGTGCCGCTAACATACAAAACTGTCTCTTGAGAAACATATACTAACAAAGGAACGCTACCTTCCATTGGGTCTTGGTGGGCAGATGACAGCGACTTCACACAGCACGACCACAAACAGAAAGACTCAAACCAACAGCCACAGTGCACACATTTACATGCAAATACACATATAAACACAGGGGCCGAGAGGAGAGGAACTAACGTCACCCACAGGATCTTATTTATAGAGATTCAGAGCAGAAACACAAAAACAACGGGCAGGCTGTGCCGAGAACATGGGTAAATAGCGCTCTGCAGGAAATGCAAATGAACGAGTCTGACTCCAAGACCATTTAATGGCACCTGGTCATTAGTTAAAGTAGATGTTAGAAGCTTATTTCCACAGAGCACAGACTAAAATGGAAACAGATGAGGAAAATAGTAAATATCCATATTCTCCTTTTGAATGATTAGCATGATTAATTTCATTTTTCATTTGAATACTGAGAAGTAGAGCTGAAACAATTAGTCTATTAATCAGTTAGTGAAGTAACAAAAAAAAAGTTAATCTTTGAAGCAATTTTTCAAGAAAATGCCAAACGTGTCCTTGTTCCAGCACAAACAGGATTTTCTTCCTCTCTTCGTCTCATGTTATAGCAAATTGAATATCTTCAGGTTTTAGAGTCATGACCCTGCAAGTGACTAGATAGAATCACTGTGGACTTTATGTTATTGATATGGAAGTTTTCACTATTACCTAACATTTCACAGACCAAATAATTAACTGAGATAATAATCGCTAAAGTCGATGATAATGAAAATCTTCCATGAACACACTGTTGTGACAAAAAAAGGTCTTGATAAGACTGTCCTTGCTTCGTCATTTTACAGGCTTATCCTTATTTCCTGTACTTCACACTTGTGAAACATTTATGCATGTAATGTTCCCTATGGAACTTTTTTTGGCATAATAATAAAAAAAATAAAAATAATGAGAGTTGCCAGTCAGTATAAGGTTGGTTGAGGTATTGGGCTCGATAATTAGGACCCTTAGGACTGTGTAGATTTGTGCAGGTGCTTTTTCTCATTGTATCAGCGGTTGAATCACAGCTATTAAATATCACAAGCTATCTGTTCTTACTCAGGGGGTATTTTCTTCATGCCTGGGTTGTGATTCAAGCATTTGTACAAAGGCCTCCCACCTCCAGGACCAATGTTTTCCACTGCAAAAGCAGGCCTACCATTCCTCTGGGAACCAGCGAGTCCATGTGGGGGTTTTCAGACAGACAGGGAGGATGAAGCGATCTCTGGATGGCTGAAGAAATCTGCCGGCCAGCCGAGAAAAGAGGGCTGGGGGACGTGTAATTTGTCTTGACAGAATCAACATGGGGAACAGACATTCACTTTGGTTTGTGGTCTAACAAACCGAAAGACAAAAGTGAATATGTAATTTTATAACTACATAAAAGGAGAATTAGGGACTAGGAGATTAACAATGCAAAGTAAACAGAGATTAAAGGTTTTCCGAAGATTTACTTAAAGAAATGATAACGTAGCTGGCAGCAACAGCCCCAGTACCTGTCAGTTGTACAATACAACTTGACAATATAGATACTGTGACATATACTGATCTTTGCAGTATATAATAATTGGCATTACACTGTAAGTAACACCACAACCATTAATATGGCAAATTATATTACAGAGAAAGAAGGAAGCAAAGAAGCAGAAATGCATGCATATTTACATACAGTCGCATCAAAGCCACTGTGTTGAGACAATCGCACATTGCCTCATTTGTAAAGCCTTACAAACACTGTACCTAAGAACACTGTGCATACATATTAACAAACTGCCTTCCCTGCCTGAGTCAAGCACCTAATCGTTTGATCCAATCAGACCTTCCTGCACGGGAAAAAAACACTTCAGTTCAATTGTGTTGGCCGTACTCAGATCAAAATTAAGATTAGGCCCACTATGAACACTGAGTACCAATCCATTTGTGCATCTGAGGCACAATCAGACTAGAAGTTATTTTTGCCAAGAAAATAAAACTAAAAGTTCTGTCCAAGCTTTGAACGCATTCACATTCTGTCTGAGTGCAGAGGGAGTATTGCTCTACTTCCACTACTTGCTCTACCTCCATTACTTCCATTACATTGTGCACTTTATATTGGCAGAGACGGGACCTTTGAGCCAGCTGTGTGATACAGTGGAGTTCTGAGCTGGGGAAGGTTGCAGCATTGAGAGTTTGTTTCTACTTTTGGCTCCAAAAACTAAAGCCCA
>NW_019525414.1:4749699-4822461 GCF_002814215.2 Seriola lalandi dorsalis | reverse complement strand
TTACTTCATCAAAGTGATAAGACTGGTGAACAACTGTACATTGCTCATTGATGACTCAGAGAGGCACAAGTGGGTTGACTGTTAGTAAGCAGTCAGGCCGCCCAATAGCACACTACACAGTAACTGCAATGGGCAGTTAGCTAACAGGTTGTGTGCACAGATGAACAAGACCACCTGAAGTGAGACAAACCCAAGATTGATTTCTGGTCAGATTAGCTAGCTGCCCTGCCACTTACTGTATCCTCCACAGTGGGGATTATCTGTCACCTGGAGTTATCAGTCAACTATATAATTGCTTTAAAATCTTATTTAATTTGAAACTATCACACTAATTTGATGATTCAGGCCCTGTTCACAGCAGATATGTTGACACATTTGTCAGTTCCAGGTGGTATCTCTGGTATTGTGCTTACTGGCTCATTAAAATGCCTTAATGGGACACTTAATAAAACTGAGCTAACAATAATGCTATCAGGAAAATTTGTGTTTTTCTTGCTAAGCCAAGTCAAAATGTCTGCTGAGAAAAATCCAGGTCGAACTACTACCCATATATTTGTTTAAATAACTAAATGTGTCTGTTTTAAAAATGAAAGGCGCAAAGTTTCACTTGATAAGTCAACAAAGGAACCATCATTATCCCAACAAACATGACATTTATCAACACAAAACACAACCAGCATTGATGCAGCAGTAGCAACAAGACACATGGTGGTATTGCAATAAAAAAAGATTGGATGAAAACACATTGGATGAAATATGGTTGTTTGATAAAACCAAAAATGTCATGCCAAACAACATCTGTACACCACTGCTATCGTATGTTCTGTCTTAATTGGCCGTTTCACTGAAGATGTTCTGATCAGCTGCAAAAGCACAGGTCTAAATAATAAAATGAATGATGGCTGAATTCCATTTAGCTGCTTCGTATCCAGTGTCCTGAGGCAGGTTTCACAAAGATAGACCCGACAATGGCTCACATCTAACCAAAATTCATCACTTACACCATAAATTGTTGTTAGTCCTCCTGTGGCACAAAATCTCAACACACTGCAGACATGGGATGCTGTGTGTTCTCAGTGTGGTGGGGCTCAGTGTTTCTGCTAGCCTGTCACGCTCATGATGTTTCCTTTGACAAACAAACCACTTTTCCTTATCATTGCTCGCTCCAAAACATTGTAAAAATTATGAGCTATGTTTTGCTCCTTCTTTGAGTCAATGGTCAGCAGGTGCCACTGATAGTTACCGTGGAAATGTGGAGTTAGCCTTGTTGTAGGGTAGGAAGATTAGGCGTATAATAAGTCAGGCTTTTTTTTTTGTGAAACTGTCTGACTCGTATTGAATTCATCTAAAAGAAAAATTAAGTTACAGACCACTCTGATTAAAACATCTTTGTGAAACCAGGTCCTGGTATCATGCATGCTGGCTCACTATCACACTGTCATCAGCCATCGTTAATGTTATCGCTAACACCTGTGCTTTTCCTATGATGGCAAGTCAAAACATCGGCTGTGAAAAAGAACAATTCCCCAGTATAAATTGACCAGTGTGAGTTCTTTTGTCACCGCCTCTTCTAGCTCATTTATTTTAACAATGAAGCCTGACTCTGACTTAATTCAGCACACTGTAAAGAAGAGAAAAACAGAGCAGAGCCTTATTTAGACTGAGGCATCCTGGCCGGCAGACTGCATGACAGTCCAGCTTTCAGCATTGCTGGGTAACCAGAGTGTATTCCGCAGTGAAAGTGAGGTATCAGGTTTCAACGTGGCTGATGTTGTAGTTAAGAGATACAGAGGTCAGAAGTGTGGTCTGAGGTTCACTGGGTCTTGGAAATCATCTGAACTGTGAGTGGATACACAAGACGACGTATCGCTAAACATGGGCCATATGAACTGAGACTGGCTTAGCAACAGCCTACCTCTGGGTGACATATGAACAAATGATGCTCCTTGCCTCTGCTTAATTGCTCATAGATGATGGGTTAAAAGAAGACACTAATGTAGAAGAAGGAATGTTAGCCAGGCAGCTGACTCATTAAATCAATATTAGAAGCTCATAACGAGCCATGAGTGGCCTTTGTGAAACACTCACACACATCCTGGGTGCTGAGTCTACAGCTGACATTGAAACCACACAGGCCTTATTGCCTACGTTCCACTCTCAAAGTCCTGACCTCTCACCACCCACTGCTCAGTCATTAAACAGCCTGTCATCAGGATTGGAATCTATGCCTGCTCTGAAAATGATGGTTACAACAACGTGCAACACTATAGAGGAATGTGTAAAAAAGAAACACGCTGTGGTGAAAAACAGGCTGTACGAATGCCTGTTGAGCTCTAAAATACACAAAGCTTTGTGTCAGTGAAAACATTTCACTTCACGTGGAGCTGAAGGTGCAAATTCACAGGGGAGTGGTAGTGAGGAGATGTTAGCAACAAGCTACTCACCAACAACACAGGCAGGTAGATGATTTGGCGAAGGTGTAGTGACAGGAGAGGAGAAACTTGGCAGTGCTGGTTTGATCCTGCTGATTATTTTCTTAATTCATTGTGTGCATATTGTGTATAAAATGTTAAAAATGGGTCTGAAAAACCCAAACATATTTATCACAATATATATTATCAATTTAATATAATGTAGAGCTTCAACAATCGATTATATTTCCATTATCGATGAATCTGATGATTATTTTGAAAATGCCCATCAATATTATAGAGCACAGGGTGACGTCATCAAACACCTTGTTTTATCCGACCAACAGTCCAAAACCCAAAAATAATCAATTTACTAAAAGACCACAAAAACAGGAAAGTCTCACATTAGAGGACCTGGTACCATAAAATGTTTCAGGTTTTTGTTTAAAAATGACTTGAATTATGAATCAATAATTGATGTAATTGACAATTAATTCTATGTAAGTTGACTAACTGACTAATCAACACTGTGTTGCAGCTCTAATCTACACTAATGCGGGTAAACATCAGTCTGGTGTGTTGGTGAACTGTAAAAACAGATAAACTGATAAAATAAATAAATAGAAACAAATAAATAAATATACATTGTTGTATGATTTTGGGGACAGCTGAGTTACTGTTTCACTCAATACTTTCTATTCAGCACAAAGAATTATTCTAAAATGGCTTAAAGTTTGTTCAAGTTGCCTGTACAGGCACAACTGAGTGTGTTTTTGAGTTTATGGGAAGCTTACCATAGAGCCAGACATGACAGTCTAACTGCGTGATACCACACATCTGGCAACAACTCCTTCAAGTTTCTGGCTTGTGGCATTATCTACCTGAGGTGTGTCAAGATATATTTGCCAACATGGTCTGAGTCTCAAGGGAAAGTTTAGCTGGATAATCTTGGGATATAACTTTAACTCTAGTGGCTGTTTCACCACAATCACAGCCAAATCATTTAGATAACATCTAGACAACAGTCATCATGTGCCGTCACTGTCTGTGGGAGTATGTAACGCCACACAAACCTACTTTAGATCCAGGGCCTCCTACTGATACAGGAGTGTGAGAAATACTGTGCGTTGATGTACTGTCACTTCTCGCTAAACAGAGTCTCATTCCATGCTAACAATACAAAAACTAGTCTAATTCTCATAACAAGAGTCATAACAACACAGATCGGACTTGGAGGCAAACAAGCAGCTATCTCCAGGAAATGACTAAGGCCAGCCTGGCCAGTAACTATAGCTGTGATTCTACCAAGTGTCAATATTAACCCAATGTTTCCATTCAAAGCAATAAACATATAAACATACAATATGGGAGTTTGCACCTGTCCTGAAGCCAGTGTTACCGACAGTTAGGGATTAAGAGGTTGAAGCCACACCCAACCTATGTGTTTTCATGGCCTTTGTTTTACCTCTTTCTCTCGGGAGTTGAATTAAAGGGGTCCATGACTACAAGCCAAGCACTAGCACAATGTGTTCTGAGGGGCCAAGAGGGGAGATACACATCGGCTTGTTCAGGGGGTTTCCTGAGGACTTCTACTCACTGGGAATTTTTGATAATCCTTTGGCTCCACACTAGAAATTAGGGAGAGAACTATTCAAATGCGCGGCACCGGTCCAAAAGGGAAAAACAACAAAAAACGAAAAACGAGCCAATGAGTGACTGACAGAGAAGCGGTTGACCTTTTGGAAACTTTCATTGTACATATACAGAAGTACTGCTTTACCCCTGAGCTCTGGTTTCCCATCAGCCCTTCCTGTGACGCAGGCCTGAGCTTTCATATATAGAAACTGACCAGCTGCTGAGAAAATACCCTGTGTCCTCCACAGCCTCTTCAAAAGCCTGTAATGATCAGCTGTGGCTGATCAGCTGAATGAGAGACAGAGACAACGAGAGAGGGAGAGAAATTATGAGTAACACAATTAACAACAAACAGCCCGTTTATGGCTAAAGTTCTGGTAACTTCAAGAGTTACTACCCTGATAGCCAAATATTGTTGCAAAAGCCATCCATTTTTGCAGTCAAAAAACATGTGGGAGCAGTTCTTACATTCATTGTTAATGCTACTGAAATGAGAAACAAGGTCTTTAAAGACCCAGATATCAGAAATGCCCCTTTGGCCTCCAAGTCTTGCGGTCTGTGTCTGTCAGAAAAGGACTTTACCATCATAAATCTACAACAAACGATGTCGACATTTACAGCTACATTTTTCAACTGTTGCTGACAGTTAACCTGCAACATGACACAAGTGAACTGACTTGTGCTATGGGCACTTGTTTGCTAGTTTCTTCAGCAAGCAATGGTGCAGTACAAGATACAGCATGTCTCCTTGCTTTGTTGCACTTGTGCTGATGTCCTGCTGTCAATATGTGTGTTATATGCAAAGATGTATTCCATTGATGTAAATCTACCTAATAGCATGCCTACTGATGTATGCACAGCAACATATATAAAATGTGACTTATTTTCAAACTATTTGTTGCCAATACCGATACAATCATCTATGAGTGAGATCAGCCGATCCACGGCTGCTACAGGTAATTTTTGGCATACATTGCAGATGGTGTACGTTATATCAGTCTCACACACTTTGTAAAAGTTTCACGACATGTTTTGTTTTGGTGGTCGGTCGCATGCAAGCGCTTTGAACAAGGTGGGAGGCAGGACTACGCAACACAGCACACAGCACTTCTCTGAGCCACAGACACTGGAGGGTTAACCACAGGTGATCAGTTTTCAGGTGATCGGTGACTAGAAGCATTCATTCGACCTACCAAGCGTGTGTTTTTAATGAAAATCTGCCGACCATGATCAGCAGTCGATCAATCGGGGCCTCGCTATTTCAAACTATTCCTTCATGATATGTTCAAGGAAGCTTTGATATCAGGTACCAAAAATCACTGCAATCATAAGCTAAATTATCAGAAAATAAGATCTGGAAGCCATCCATTACTTAAACATGGACACAGTGAAAGGAATAATGTGAACTCTGTAGTTTTGTGCTTCACAGAACTTTGATATTCGATATTCACTGTGGTGAAGTACTTGTGTTGATTTTCATGGCCTACTGGCCTGACATGAAGCTAGCTGCCTGCAAGCTTGGAAATTACTCTAAAAACTAAAAGGCATCCTCTGGTCAGCAATGATGTTGAGTTTACACAATTTGTAGGTAACATGCTAAAAACATCTAAAACCACTGCTATGATGCTTTAACAATTAGCACACCTATAGCAACTTTCTCAATGGGTCAGACAGCAGGCCGGTTGGCCTGAGGAGGGCAGTTCTCAACAGGCCACGGTATTTCACACACAACCCATGGGCGTAACAGCGACCCACATGTAGCAGCCAACTAGCCAGTTGGTTGGATGTGGAAGTGTTTGCCACTGGCTGCTGTCTACTAGCCAGGAACATTAGCCTCAGCGAGAAAGAAACACACACAATTAGGACTGACTCCTTGGGACTTAGAGAGGGTGGCCTCCGCTGCAATAATGGAGGAGCTTTTGTGTCAAAGAGATGCTTGTTTTCTCCTCCTCAGGCATGAAAGTGAATTTGTCTTGCCAGCCAGGTCTATTTATATTCACAAGAGCATTCTTCAGCATTAGCACAGTCACATGGCCTGCCGGGCAGTGGATATAGCCGAGCGATAGATTGGAGGGGCTCCGCGCCAGCTCCCAAACTGAAAACAACAATAAAATGCAACACACCTTGATTTCTGTGTTTCTACCACTGAGTTCATCATTTAGCCTGTGAAGCACAAATCAGAGTGTACATTAGTCAACATTGTCTGATGTGTGACTAAACCCCTGACTAAATTACTGCAGGCCACAAAAGCAGTCAGTGGGAAGATTGTGCAATGCAACGTCAGAGACATGCTTCACCGCCCGGTTGAGATTACAGGTTGGTGAATGAAGGTGACTGTTTGTGCGGACTGCACAAGGGTCTCATATCACAAAATCCTCATTCATTCTTCCTTTACGATGAGTCAGAGTTTGCATCACACCTATCAACTCAGTAAACAGGAGGCTAAAACAGGTTCTCTCACTTTGTGGTGGACAGACGTGCCCTGGAGAAGAAGACACACCTAACTGCGACTGTGACTCACAGATCTGCAACAAGACGGAATCAGGCTTGGCTCGTCTGTAAACATGTCCTATTTCTAAACACTGTTGATTTAAGTTGAGATACACAATAAGTTTACACGTCACAACAATGGTTGACTAAATGTGATGTGAAATAGTATTCATTGACTGTAGGGAACACCTCCATTAACCTGCTTCCTACCATAGGAAGGTCACAGGAAGAGCATAAGGTCAGACACAGAACAGAACCATTTCAGCGGCAGAGTCCTGCTCAAGGATACTTCAGCAGAGTGGATGTTTGCTACCTTTCAACCAAAGTCTTTAACGGCAATCACTCCACACACACTGTTCTGCTATTTCATGGCTTCCATGTGTCATCTCAGACTCCCACAGCACTGTAACTTCTAACACCGGGCGATGATTCAATGATCATATTGGTGAACTAATACGGTGACAATATGATCACACTCTGGTATCCTTTGACAAAACTCTTCTGTACATTTATGATTCCAAGCTAAGTATAATTAAAAATGAAGAAAATGTGTTTGTTATCACAGTTTTGAAGTGTTTGAGTTTCCATTGCTGTACGGAAGATCCTTCCATTCATTTGCTATACCACTTATCCTTTGAGGGCCGCGTGGGAGCTGGAGCCAATCCAAGCTGACATTGGGCGAGGGCGGGGTACACCCTGGACAGGTTACCAGGAAACTACATGTCTTTGGACTGTGGAGAAGACAGTGACACAGGAACACACAGAAAACAGGGGTTTGAACCCAGAGTGAGGTAACAGTTCAAACCACTGCCCCACCGTGCTGCCCCTGTACATAATAGTGGAACAAAATTAACTGCACACTACATGAAAATAAATGCTTTATGTGTATATTTACCATTTTTCAATAATGAACACGTAGGATATTGAAAAATACATTCTAAGACCAGATTTCAGCGATTATTTTGGCAGATGTTGCGATTGCAATATGAGTCACGATTTCAGTTGGACTGGTAATTGTTTTTGCTTTTGTTTTCACTGAAAAAAATATAAAAATGATGATGGTGTGATATTTGTTGGGTCTAGTACCAAAGAAGTATGTTCCTTTACGTCTGGAGAATACAATTTGTAGCTGGGGCGTGTACTCTGTAGCACCACAATGCTTCATTTATGGTCTGTTGTGACACATTTTACCTCCATTAAAAAAACCGCAGCTCCTGCGATTTGAATATTGCTCTTGGCCATATTGTCCATTGTGCAGCCCTATTACCGCTACTGATTTATGCCATGTTGCCCAGCCCTACCTGACATCACAGAGCTCATTCAACAAGTTAAGCATCTTCTACTGTAGAAAGTGAGTTTCACACCAGAGACTTGCAGGTTTAAGTGCTGATGAGTGGGATGTCAATATATCTCCTGGAACTAGTTCAAAGGAGTTAGTTAGGCTTTTTTTTTAATCCTATGCATGCCCCAACGGCTACCTGGGGAGGATGAAAAAGTCACGCTCACTAACCACACACACCAACACACCCACCCACACCCACACCACTCTGTAAGGGTGTCCTGGTATTTAATGAGAGCATGTGAATAATTCAGCCTACTACAGGCCTGGAGGAGTAAAATGGGACTGCAGCCATCATTAACTATTCACAGAAACAGTATTATGTCACATGCATACAAACATACTGTGTATACACACAAACACACATAAAGGAAGACCTTTGCCAAGAGTGTCCAACCATCTGCTTGGGCCTGAGGCCTTAGCTCTGAAGCTACAAGGGAGATGATATGTGCCTTTTGGATTCTGACCTATTGGACGCTTTACATAAAACTGACAAAGGATACTACCAAGATATCTAAACAGAGAAACAGGGCTTGATATGAAAACTCTTTAGACCGCTCGAAACTCATTAAAATGCAGTGAAAAATGGTGGAGAAATGTTCCAAGTTGTTTTGCAAGTGAGCTGCACAATAAATCTTTTTTATTGTTTATTGTCCCTCTTTGTAATCATGTTGCTTAAAAAATGCTCATGTTGAAGTGTCATGGTTCACATAACCATATCCTGGTTGTTATGTCAAGATGAAAAATAAATTCAATTTCTACCAAAATCTGTCACAGACAATCTTTCACTGAGATCTAAAAACATATATTTTTTAGAAAATTATAGCATTATGTTCCAGAAAGAAAAAGAAAACTATTTGACTCAATGGGATAAACATGAGTTCAACTTTTGAACATGTCATTTGGTAAACTTTTGTACATATTGCCACAGGAAGTAGCTGAGTAGTCTGTAATTGCGCTGTTCCCCGTTTGCTTCGGCAGAGGACATTTGTTGCATGTCACCGTTCACTCTTTCCCTCCCCTTTGTTTCCTGTCTCTCTAGACCATTAACCGTCCAATAAATGCAAAAAAAATGCCATATTAATAGTCTTTAAAAGAACATATAAATGAAAATACATCTTAAATTTAAATTAACAATATCAATTTTTACAATATTGCCCAATCCTATGTGTAGGATGAGTGCAATTACATTTGTTAGGGGTTTTAAAAAAACATGCAACAGTCAACAGTTGTGAAATGGTTTGAATCTGGGTAGAAACGTCAGCTTGACAATCATTGTGAGAGGTCCTAATTCCTCTTTTTATGCCAGCGCAGACGGAAGTGTCTATCACACATCTGTTATCTATCTCATTAGCCTAACTACTTACAAAAACAACTCTTTGCTGCGTATCCCATTCATAAATAATACAGAGAGAGTAGAGATATGTTTTCATGGACCTCCCCCTCGGCTGGGAGGAGAGTCCTCCTCAAGGATCCATCAGGCTTTGTCCTACACACTGTCACTGATGACTAGGGTCAGGAGGAGGGATGGTTGATATAGAACGGGTCCATATCAATGCTGTCATCCTCTGCTGAGGGCCCTCTCCCTTAATACACAAATGAGCCCAGCCTGCTTCTGCTGGGTGGTTGACTGTATGATTGGCCTAGAAAGGAAACAACTGGCAATAATCTGGACTCTCAGTCTCCACATACTGATCAGAGATACAAACAGAGAGTAAAACTGCATCTCCACATACACACGAACATGTGCACCCCAGAGTTTAAGAGCTTAGAAGCAGACTGGGAGGAAATGCCAGTCATTTTGAGTTTTATTCTAATGTCAAAACAGCACTTCGGCCTGGACCACCAGCTACTAAAAACTGGTCTGTGTGGAATTTTGCTTGTGTCAGCAACATTAGGTTTCTGTATAACACACTTGACAGATGGCAGGGGATGTCAACCAGGTATGCTAGTTTCAGGGAAGAGCCAGACATGACCTTTTACCCCTCTCCCAGCTGAGAAATGGCAGGGTGAGAGGGTGGACCTCTCCCACTAGAGGTACACACCACACGTCATCTTCTCAAGTATGACCATTCAGCGGCCCCTCCCTTCTCTTCCTATGGAGGCGGCTCATTCCAACGTGCACACAAAGACTGGGTTCAGCTGAATGGCCTAAATGGCAGCAGAGCTCCTGGCCATGGCGGCTCAGACCAGCTGAATGGTCCTCATTGTGTCCCCATGGTCACAGGGGGCTAGCAGAAATGGGTTGTTTTTAAGAGGCCATTTGGCAGGCCTGTGTTCTTATCCGAGCAACGCAGGAACAGGCATTTTCACTTGGTTCAGGGGAGGGCTTGTTGTGGACTCAAGAAAAATGGCCTATAAGGTGGTGACATGCCACATGCATGCAGTCATGATGGGACTACAAATACTTGAGAGCTGCAATGTGAAAAGCTTTACATTCACAAGCTATGTTGTCAGACAACTAATATGCAGAAGATCTACAGTTAATAAACATGGGCAGCAGGATAATGTGCATTTGGTTGTTTTTTGCATTGAAAATTATATTGTTTGGTAACCAACTCTCAAGTCTCACGTATTACTCACAAGCACTTGAACGCACCAAGGAAGTCTTAAAAAACTGCTCACAACTGCATTACTACATCTAACTGTCGTACAAACAAAGATAACATGTTTTACACTTTGATGGGTCACCGCAAGAAGGTTTCAAGGCTGCGTAAAATGATTTTAAACAAGCATTAAAAATGCATTTATCCATGGAAAAACATTTAAATCCCAATATCAATATAGATTGTGAAGTCTGTGAATTTCCATTAATTGAGAGTTTGTTAATGGATAAAACAATCAGAAAGAAATGTCTGTTTCTAGCTATTCCAGCAAATCCAGTACCTGACATATAAAAGTATTTCAACTGATTCAAAAATTACATAAAAATTCTACACTGCCATAAAAACAGTCCTGATCATTAATTTATGACACTACCAACAACACACCCAGAGATGCTAAAGGAACAGTTACCACAGTGTAAAAAGTATGGCCCATTCCCAGTAGACAAATTTCTATCTTCTAATGCATAGATGTCATATCATCAACCCCTACAATGACCTATGACTTTGTTAAACTGCCTGTAATGTGAAGTATATATACATTTATAATTAGATACTTAAAACATCTAAAACCACTGGTATAACTCTCTGATTACACACCACTTCCACCAATATATCCACGTACAATCAGTATTGGCTGATATGACCTGTCAAACTGTGTTATTCCAATATTCTCATAACTAACAGTAATTCACCTTTGAATATGTATTTGTATTTTTGCAGTTTGTCATGTGTTTAATTGTCAAATGCAAATGATCCACACAGTCAAGCTCTTTTAGACTACCATGTTCTTTTTTATGGCCTTATTACAGGTGTGACTGAAATGGTTAACCTGCCTAAGAGTTTGTCATAAATGTACGTCAGCCAAAAATATAAAATACTGGTTATTCAAATGTCAATCTGTATGGATAAACGTACACTAACTGATCAGCACTCAGGACAACTGGATTCACCTCAGCTGGAGGTGGAGGCATACTGTCAGGGATGTGTGATAGTGTGTGTCAGTGGTTGTAGAACAGGACAGCTGCTCTGGGGGAGGGGTTGATTTGAATATGCTTTGGATGAATGAATGGTCCAGATATGTGTAAAATACAACAAATTGCATGAGCAGACACACACACCTGACACACACCTCACATAAGACTGATGATAGTGTAACCCACAATGAGCATCACAGGTAGGTAAACCTATAATTCCAGTAATAGCAGGTTTACACAGGTGTACTGAAAAGGTTCTGTACACATCTTGTTCCAGTGAACGTGACTGAGGTCATATACCACGTTTGGGAATTACTGGCAGTCATCTATAACAGACTGTATCTTCATATGACACCAGGGCAGATCATGACTGCAGGCCTTATCATTACATATCAGCACAATAGTCACAGTGACTCACAGTTTTACTGCAATAAAACATTTTTTTTAGCTTGAACTTGAGTACAAATACCAAGTAACAGGACTGTATGAAGTCCAAATGGAAGCCATATTATATTATATATAGAGTATATAAGTATAACTAAGGTGACAGAAGAAGGGTCAAGCACTGATAGCCAGACCTTGCCTCTGGCCATCAGCAGGCTGTCTGTCAGGGCAGACTAGACTGCTGTTGGAGGAGATATTTTACAGAAACTCATCTTTAAAACGACGTTTAGCTTCATATGAGCCTCTGTGTGGTTTGAGATAAAGGAAACACGAGGATGAGCTCGGAAGCCCTTTCTCTTCCTCCAGTACAATGCTGCTTGTCATGCCCGGCTAGCTCGTGTTCCCACATCCTGTATTAGCACAAAATGAGCTAGGTGGCACAGCCTGACGTGCTCCCATTCAATGCATTACAGAGAGAGAGTAGAACAACAGGAGAACTACTGGTTTAATCGCTGCCGGTTAGCCCACACAGCTGAGACACATAGCTAGCTTGAAAATCTGCTATAACATCTCCCCCCATCAGCCCCGTCAGCCCCCCTCCCCGCCTCCTTTACCTTCAGACAGCTCCAGATCCAACTCCGCCAACTGGTCTCTAACCTCTTTTGGCAGGGCGGACAAATCCACGCCGCGGTCTGCCATGACTTCGCCGATAAACACGAGTGCAGTCTAGTCGAAAAGAAACCGGGCTGTTGCCGGGGAAATGTTAAAAAATTATAAATAAAACGCCCTCCTTCACGACACGAAACAAGCATCAGAGTGGGAGAGACAGTCCATCCGCACGGCTGGCCGCTCCGCCATAATGGGAGAAACTCACCAACGGCAACGAGCGGTCACGTGACTGCATTTACCTCGCCTGTGCGTTAATTCACCGCATCCTCTGTCGGAAATCACGCCGACACTGGCGCTCCCTCTGGCGTCTGACAGGCGGAAACACAAGGGGGACGGTGCTGTGTGTCATGTAGTAACCAGCTCATATAATTTCATCCCTTGAGACACATCAAGCTTTTACCCACACTATACATGCATGGATGAGTTACTGGAGGGGTCTCCTGGGCACAGGCACAGGGGACCTCTGGCCCCTGGGCCCCTGTGCCTCTGTATGAAGTGACTGTTCCCCAATCAAATTAGTACAAAGAGATAGAAGGAGAGATAAAAAACAAAACAAATATGAGTGGACACAAAATTACTTGGGCAACCAAAAAGAGACACAAGATTAGGGCTGAACAATATGCAAAAAAACCCAAAACATCTTACAGTTATTTTGTTAGATATAATAAAACGATTTCAGTTGGAATGGTAATTTTTCATTTTGTTTTCACAGAAAAAAATGATGATGTGATTTTTGTTGGATCTTGTGCCAAACAGGCATGTTCCCTTATGTCTGGCGTCTGGCGTCTGTGTCGCACCACAATGCTTCATTTCGAGTACGCAGTGGCATGTTTTACCTTTATCAAAAAAAAACTGCAGCTCCTACAATTTGGATGTTCCACTTGGCCATATTGCAATTTCGATAATATTTTTTGAATAATTGTGCAGCCTCACACAAGATGAGTAAAATGAGATGCACAGGCCCATGGGCCCATGGGTCCATGCAGTGAGGGGGCCCCTGAACCAGAGCCTCTATCTGAAATTACTGTTATTTAACGTTAATTAAATGACTATGCAAAATGAGATTTTTTAATTTTTTTTGCATGAAATGCAAAATGACCACAAAGAGAAGTAAAGCAACTAGAAAGAAATGTAAAATGAACACAAAGGGATGCAAAACAACTGAAAAAAAAAAGGTGCAAGATAATCAAACAGAGACACTAGAAAACCACAAAAGCATGCAGACAACTAAAAAGAGACACAAATGAAGTACAAAGCGATGTAAACCAACCAGAATGAAACATGAACAGACATATAAAACAAATATAACTTGACACCAAATGATAACAAAGAAATACAAAACGAAAAAACAAGAAAGAAAACAAGTGATTTTTGCACTTACAAGAACTTTTTTTTTATCTATTCCTGAGAAAAATATGTGGCTCTTTAGCTGCTTAATGCTCCACTATGTTCACCAGTTAGTCTGTCCGCTGGTTGGTGGTTAGCGGGTAGTGTACACTGAGTTCTTTGCCAGCTGCGGCTGAAAATGACACTATGAAAGTGCAGAGTGAACCAAAAAGGTCCAACTACAGTCCGGACAGCTAAACAAACTGAGTATATTTCTAGTTTCTAGTAACTAGTATCAATTGATCAACTAATAATTGTTTCAATAATTGTTTAAGTGGGCTGCTAAGTACAGAGTATTTGATAGGTACCTAAAGGCAAAATGCCATATATACAATGCACAGTGTCAGAAGAATGGGGTAGAGGCCCCAAGATCATTTTTGATCCAGGGCCCCATAAAAAAAGCTTAAGTATAACTTCAGAAAACAACTCTGAGTAAGTTACTTATGGGTCACCTTCAAAAGGCCAATGTGGCATCTTGACTGTAACCATTATAAAAAATAAATATACAATTCCTGCTACTCCCTCTGCAATTAAATGCTGCTTACAAAAAGTTATGATCATGAAACATGGACACTGTCTTACAAGGAAAACAAGCTTCAGACGTGGACGTAACGGTATAATTGTAGGCTACTGTGTAAGTCTTGCCTTTCCAAAAGTACTTGAGTGCTCAAAACACATGAACTTAAAATCAGCGCTGTAGCAAGGATTCTTCTCCTCAACACCCCCCTCAGCTCCTCAGAAACTTCACAGGAAGTCCTCAAAATCATCTGTTTATGTGTGTTTTTCATATTTTGTCAAGTTCAGTGTTGAATCATATCTTCTGTTTATGTTATTTCCCAAGACCAGGGTTAAAATGCTGTTTCAAATTCTTCCTCCACACTACCTGGAATAAAATAGATACTGAAACATTGCTACATGCCACAAAGTCCCACATGAACACAGAGGGTATGACGTCAGTGTCCTCAATAACAGCTTACAATAAAGTTGAAGAATTTCAGAATTTAGTTAAAAGGACATGAACCAATGATTCATTAGAAGAACCAGAATCACAAGACTGAGGAGACTGAGGTTACAACTAAAAACAAAGCAGTGCAGTGTCCTTACATACTGTATATTCTGTCATATTCAAATACACTGCCTTTCATACCACATTTTACCACGTAAGATTACAGAAAACATATTTTGTCATTGTGAATCTAAGATGAAATTTAAACAAAACCATTTAATACTCATTAAGATGTAGTTTCTTTAATTAAAACTGCAGCACTGTAAGTGTTCATAGTATTCCACTTGGACATGCATGGAAAAGTAAATATATTCATATAGTACAGATATGTACAGTACAAGGACAATTTTGAAATCATCAGTCCAACAATGGGAGTGTGAAAAACCATTAAAACACTATGTGCAACTTTCACATTGTTGCATTTTTCATCAAATTGCTCTTCTCATAACAATTCTAGGGAACATTAATATGCCAAAGACTGTGATGATGATTGTTATTTAACCAATTAAGTAAAAATAAGTTAGACAAGGACCATCGGAAGACGCAATCAAATTCTTCTTAAAAGATATGACAAAAGGGATAAAATCTCTTTTTGAAAAAGGACTAATGAAATTTTTCTGTAGAGCAAACAAACAAACGAAAAAAGAAATCCGTGTGTTAAAAGAAATTTGTTTCTATATTCATCAGTACAATCAGAAGCGTTATGACAAAAGTTGTATAGTGCTGAAATAGCACACAACAAAAGAAAACAAGAAATGACAGAAAAGGTGCCAATGACATGAATTACATGAAAATATGAAAGCTAAATATAGTTTGAATTTTCATTTCATATGAACAATCGTCTATAAGGGACTGCCAGCCAAATATAGCGCCAGCAACAGAGTACAACAAAATGCCGGGCTCGCCATTGGGACTGTAGGACAAGAGGTTCAGTCAAAGGTGAAAAGTATTAAGGTTGCTGAGCAAATTCCCATTTATGTATACAGTACAAATAAGAGAAAAATACCATTTAAAAAAAAAAAGACCAATAGAACTGCAAAAACTTAAATGAACAGAAATACAAAGCAACAATAAACTTGCATTATTATTTTAGTGCATAAAGACATGCCCTTATGTTAATGGACAGATATCTTGTTTTTGAAATATCACATCTTGCAAATATATGATCAGACAAAAGAGGGACAAAAATATACAGGGACAAAAAAAAAAATGCTTGTTTAGGTGCTAATGTAAAAATATACTGATATCTGGGTAAAATATGTTTGTGGGATTTATGAGGAACTGGAACCATTCAGAAACAGTCACAAGACATCTGAACCTTTTCCTACGAGTGAAGTTGTCTTTGCTGTGTCCCTCCAGCAGATGACAGACAAGTGTTGTATCATTTCATGTCACCGAAGAGAGACGAATGGTTAATTTAACTCTTCATTTTAAATGCCTGGAGGAATCATCAACAAGTTATTAAATCTTTTTGTTCCTCATTGATTGTTTTTCTTGATGAAATGAACAAATTAAGACAAATATATTTTTCTAAGGCTCCATCAATTTTCACACGACCAAATCTGCGTGTTTTTAAGTGGGGATATCGGAGGCACCAATGTGATCTTAAGGCAAAACTACCAGAGATTGTGTGTGAGACTGTGTAAGTGCAAGTAACAAGCAGTGATATACTGTAGATTGTGTCACTGTGACCTCTGAATCACAAAATAACAGTCCGGCTATTGACTGCCTGCCCCAGAACTAGTACCAGGTGGTCTTTGGAGATTCAGAGATCTGATGTGTTGTCATTATGGCTTAGTTTAGGTTTGGTAAAAAGCAGAGACACTAAGGGGTTCATCGCACTTCCAATGAGCAGCAAGGATGTGCAACCATCCTGAGAAGTGTGAAAACAACAGTTACAGAGAAACATAGTCACTAGAATAGTTTCGGATAAAATGGAAAAGGCATCCACTTACAAACCAATAAACACCAAAACCGCCTCTTTTAGAGGAAACGTTGAGAAGGAGAGGAGAGGTTAAATTCCCTTCAGGTTAGAAAATAATATTGCTCAAAAAAAAATGATTTTAGGATACTACACTGTCTTGGACAATCCAATGTATTTTGGTTCTGTGGACTAATCTTGGAGGATGTGCCAATTAATTAAAAAAATATAGCTGCACATACTGTATCAAGAACATAACACCCTAATAGAAAAAGTCACATGCTAACAATCTAAATATTAATGTATCAGATCAGGAGTAGGCAAACTGCTATGTTCTGATGTACATAAATATATACACACAGAGCCAATCACACACACAGTTTATAAATTTTATCATAAAGGGGTGTAAATGAGGTAAGTTTTGGGTCCATGTTGAGATCACTTTGAGGTGGAACCATTTACAAAAGGTTTATGTGAATATTTGAGATCTAAGTCACTGACGTCTAGACAACTACTGCATCTTTGGAGCCGAGGGTGTGTAGGGACCTATGCTATGACGGTATTTGAGGGTTTGTGTATGGCTGAAAAGTTGAGGAGCACAAGGCACTATTCCCTGCTGAAAACAGTGTAAAGTCCTGTATGTTGTTTGGTATCCGATTTGATCAAGAATGTTTATGCAACACCCGTGTGTTTCAAACTGTGCACGTGTGTGGTACGTGTCCACGTGGGAAGTTCATTACGGCAGTACACTCAGAGCGATGCAGTCCTACAGTCCAGTGAAGAGTCATTTTGACTGAGGGTGAGGAGAGATAGAGGGAAATGGGGGGTGGGAGTGGGGGGGGAGTCCAGCCCCTGTAGTCTATGGCAAAGGTAACAGGAAGCTCTCTCAAAAGTCTCAGTCCATTCCCAGAAGGCTGCTGCTGAGCTCCAGGCCACAGCATGATGGCTCCACAGGAGGGTCAGAGAGAGCAGAGGAGAAACAGGGGAGCAGAGGAGGAGATATTTGGACTTCTAGACTGGGGAAACTGGGAGGGAGGGGGGTGTCCGCTGCTCTTTTTTGCCCTCAGTGGTGAGCCAAGTCTTGGCCGTGGTGGCATTGCTCATCATCTGGCAGCAGATTGAGACTGTGCAGCCATGATAATGTGAGAGGGTCCACTCTCAGCCCTCTGCTGCTGGCCCATTCCTGCCAGCACAGACATAGCCATGGCCTCTGCTGCTGCCCTTGAGCTCAGGCCATTCTGCCCTGCAGAGGGGCTGGGCGCCAAAGAGCTGTGCTGGATCACCGGGGCAGGAGAACCTGTCGGCTCTGAGGTGTCTTTCATGCTCTCCTCTGCAGCTACGCAGAAAAAAAGAAACAAATCGAGTACAAATTTATACTTTGATAGCTAACACATTTAACTTTTTAACTTGAATACACTCCATAACTTCCACACTTATGTTTGTTGTTTAGCAGTTAAATTGAGACTGCTGAAGTGAATTTAATCACAGTGCAAAAAGAGTTCTGTCCTGAATAATTCTGAGTGAGAAAACAAACAATAAAAGTACAGGAAACTCAAATTCATGAATTTGTAGCTAAACAGGTGGTAATTACTACTTACAGAAATTTCATGAATTGCAGTAAAAATGTAAATGCTGTTCCTTTATCCTGGTCCAGATGCTGGGTTTTAAACCAAACGAACTAATAAACAGTTTATTACAGGAAGTAAAATGGAGGTTTAGTTGTTGGAATATTGTGAAACTCAGCAATGGGTGAGTTTTTACTAAGAAATTGTGAAATGGCAGTGACATATATGTGTTGTCTTGGCTTTAATTACATCCACCTGAAACACCCGAGAAAAATCAGAGGTCGTTATGTAATGTTTTCTGTAACTTTAAATACAATCAGGCGAGTACCATGGCATAATTGCGCAGGACTCACCTAAGTAGGCAGTCTTCTTCTGTAGGGTGGTAACAGGACAGTCCTTGTGGGCCAGCAGCAGCTGCTTCAAATGAGCCACCTCGTTCCGCAACAAAGACACTTCATTCTGAGAGGATGGAAAATCAGGCCAATCAAATTACATATTATAGTTAGACATACAGTGAACCCCAAAGAAAGATTATTGTCGATGCTGGTCAAATAATTCAAAAAAGTCAGTCCTTTCATACCCCTTTCCCCCTAATGTAATGTCATTGTTGTTTTCTGGCTAAGAATTGCTCTAAAGAGAGTGGGCATATGGTGTTAAAATTATCTGTAAGCCTAAATAATATAATGAGGATGTGAGATAACTTGTTATGTATTCCAGAGTTTCATCTCATGTAAAATTACCCAATATTCCCTCAAATTGATTTTTGCCTATCTGAAATACACCTGAAACTTTGATTGTTGAAAGCCTGTCAAGTGGGCACAGTGTGACTATGCACACACTAACAAAGGCATCCCACAGGCCACATTTCATCTCCGCACACCCACTCCAGGCCCACTCACCGACAGTGAGACGTTCAGGGTGCTGAGCTCCTCGGCCTTCTTCTCTAGGGAACTGACCCACAGTTTGCGTTTCTGTCTGCAACGCGACGCCGCAGCCCGATTCCTCTCAAGGAAACGCTGCCTTCGCTCATCTGGGTCATCGTCTGCTGTCCGCCGCCGACGCCCACCTGTAGGCTGTGCTGGAGATACCTAGAGGGGGGAACAGGGTGAGAAGGAAACCGACAGATGGGAGGGGAGCGGAAGCAAGAGGAGAAAGAAAAGGGAAGTTTGAGTCATAGTTTCATCATTTTAGTCAGAACACATCACAGTCATCTCACGACAAGAAGTACAACCCTCATTTTCTGTAACTACAACAGGTGGTATGCCATATATTAAACAAGCTTTATCTCAGTTACTTTTGGGTATTTCTTAAATTTTCCAATGTTTAAATCACACTGGTGTGTTACAGTTAAGGCTTCGACTACAGACAACACAGTGTACCTGAGGTTGTGCAGGTGATGGAGCATCTGGCTGTTGGACAAGCAGCTGGCTCTGCTCTGCCCTCTGAGGCACCATGGGGCTGCTGCCCATAGCCATGACCCCCATACTCTGTCCTGATGGGCTCTGCTGGGACAGCGCAGCCTTTAGACGCTTAAGGAGAACAACGATATGACCAATATCATTAAAAAGCACAGGCACCAGAATATACAGCCCAAATCAACAGTATAAACAGTGTAATGTCAGTATAAAGGAAAAGACTATACAGCACTGTAAAGGCAAAGAAAGCACTGACACCACAGGTCAGATTCAATGACAATAGCACTTTTTTTTGTGTATTGTACTCCATGTTAACCCATCGACTCATTTAAAGTTTCAGCCAAGTGAGCTTGGCCTATAACTTGGTTACTAATC
This sequence comes from Seriola lalandi dorsalis, assembly GCF_002814215.2. Lineage (NCBI taxonomy): Eukaryota > Metazoa > Chordata > Actinopteri > Carangiformes > Carangidae > Seriola > Seriola lalandi. The sequence goes on along the minus strand of NW_019525414.1, from coordinate 4,802,285 downwards.
TTAAATACAGCCGCAAGTCAGTTGTTAATCACACTTACGCAGCAGATGCATCATGTCATGAAGATAATTTATTTTTAGTGACGAATATTTGTGCTTTGAAATTCTGCTGCTGACAGACTGCTCTGTACGCATGAGATAAATCTATTTGACTGTTTTCTGCTACATCGCTGATGTTTTCATGATGAAATCTAATCCAGTGCCAGGTTGTCCCACCCCTTCCCTCAGGACAAGCCTGGATTCTCTGAGGAATGACTTTAAAAAGGTGCTGTAGCTCTGCAGAGATCCTTGCACATGTTGACTTGACAGCATCAAACAGTTTCCAGCTTGTTTTCAGCAGCACATTCATGTGACATCCTGTTCTATCTCAACCCTTCTGTACTGGGTTCAGCTTTGCATGTTCCTGGAATAATTTTCGGATGATGTTGCTTGATGTTGACGATGTTGCTTTGTGATATGGAGCATTAGCTGGATGTCAACAATGACTTGAAAAGTTATACAACTGGTAAACAGCACCACCAATGATAAAGTGGATACTTTGTGTATGTTGTATTACAATAAACAATGACCACACTCACTCACTTCATCTGGGATCCTTGTATAGAGATCTGTGTACACTCTTTAGTGTCATAAATTCAGTACAAATTGTTATTGCGGTGTAAGAGTTAAATAAACAAGTAACTGCAGAAAAAAGTCATATGATGAACAAACTAAGTCAGTGCAGAGGAAAGCCGGAGGGTGAAGATGGAGACAAAAAGAACAGATAAAGAGATAAAAATAGAGAGCTAATCTAGTGCTGACCATCTTGGCCTCTGAGTGGATGCTGTAGCCAGAGGGGGAGTTAGAGCCGCTGCTGCTGCCTCCCAGAGGAGGACCAGGGATCCCAGGAATGTTGGGTACCATGCACAAGGGTCGAGCCAGCTGGAGACCAGATACAATACACAAATACACATCTATTAACGACTTGAACCAACTTCTTAGCTATAAAATTGAAATACAACATATTAGGACTTTTGGTTTGCCTCACATTAATGACAGAGGGAATCTGTACGGGACCAGGGAGCAAAGGCACTGCCTGACCAGAAGGAAGCATCATCATGGGGTAATGGCTGGTTGGCGAACTAGACAGACAGACAGACAGACAGACAGAAGAGGGACAGGAACAGGAAGTTCAGTCATGTTTGCAGAAAAGGTTCTGTAACATTGCAAGTAGCACCATTTAGGAGAACGAATCCACTTCAACTCCACAACATTCATACTTCCAAATCGTGCAGACAAAAACTGCACAAATGCACAGAAATTCATTTCATATTTAAGTCAAAGTCAAGAGGTTTTTGAGAGACCCAGCATGTGTCAGTTTAATGATAGGAAAATGTTTAAAATATGCACAGAACAAACATATTTCAGTTTGTGCACCCACAGAGAACATGATGACTTATAACCATCATATAGGTTCACCAGTGTTGTGACCAACAGATCAATAATATACAAGTGATACTGTCATACAGTGTTTTTAAGACTTCTTAATGGAAATTTCAGGAGGCAGATCATGGTTAAAAAGATCAGCAGAAGTCAGGAGAAGGATGTTGATAGAGCTCACCCCAGAGTACGATTGGAGGGTGGTGCCTGTGTGATGACAGACGTCGGTGACGGCATGGTGGGCTGAAGGGCATCAAAGCCCAAGTGCAGTGGGAGGGAGCCTGGACGCACAATAGTCGGTGTGGGGGCTGAACTCCTGGGGGGGGTGTCCTAGGAGATTAGTGGTGTGGGAAGTTATGTTTAACAGTTGAAACACATGTTACAGTCATTCTCAATAAAAAAAATAGAACTGTGCTTTTTGACATGTCAGGAAACACATCTCTATGAAAAAAGATGATATGATTCACTTCCTTAAGATGTATTTATGTAATACAGCAAAAGTCATCATAACATGTATAATTAAACACACTCTTTCTAAATCACTGAAGGTCCCACCCTCTTCTTTATAAAATCATACAACTGCCTGTACTCCCATTTCTGACCTACCTTTCCTTTAACCAGAAGCTCCGTGCTGCTGTCTGACTGTCCAGAGATAGATTCTGGGCTGCCTGGGGGTGAGGAGTCGACCTCTACAGGTGCCTCCTCTTTCACCTTCATGTCTGATGGCGTCTGTAAGCTCATGTCCAAAGCCACAGAGTTGGCAGCAGGGAGCTGAGTAGGACAGATACAGTGAGAGAAAGATAAAGAGAGTTCACAGTACTTATCAAAGATAAGATTCTCATAGACTACAGTACGTTAAAAAGAGGAAGTGGGTATTTATCACACAAACCAAACAACCACAGCATCAGTTTATGAAACACTTTTTTAACTGCAATAAAACACGATGCAACTAGAAATAAAATCATCCAAATAAACTGTTGCAATAGTTAGTTTAAACTGTGATGATACACAGACAAAGTGCACAAGGCGGGAATTTCTACAAGCAATAATTTCTGACTACATCAACACTTAAGTTAAGAAAGAAGGAAGTAAAAAATAATTTTTCACTTCATGGGAGTCTTTGCAGAAAATTTCCTTGGTTCCTGTACACAGTAATGCGTGCAGTCATACACACACACACTCAGACAAAATCATCCACCCCAAGCCGGTCTTACAGAGTTCTTGGCCCTCTTTTCATCATCGTCTTGCTCGAAGGAGCTGGCCAGCTCGTTGAACAGACCAACCTCCTCGCAGTTCTTTAGGAAGCGGGTGGGAGTAGGTGTCTGGTCTGTCAAATGGGAAAGATAACTATAAGTAACACTTTCACACTTAGTTCACACTTAGCTTTGAATATAGAAACCCGTGTCATAAATGTGCCTTTGGAGCTGCTTTTTTTGAGATTGTACTAATAGAGTTGACGCTGAGGTATGCTTCACAGTCTTCATCTGAATGCCAGGGGAGGATATGTAACTAAGGGGAAGCTGAGCGTTTGTCTTGTAGACAAACAGTACCTGCAATTATGACAGAGTCGGTCCTGGGTGGTCCAAATTTCAGTGTCATCTCATGCTTGTGTTTGTGTACAGCCAAGTGGTCCTCATTGGTAAACCGCTGGAACAAGTGAGCAAGAAGATAAGAGGAAAGATAAGTACGTTATATGAATTATCCTGGAGGTAACTGTCTATTTGTTCCTGGTGACCTAAAGAAGCAGCCTCTAGTGCCTTAACCCAGATATCATATTGCAATAATCACAGACAGATAATCTCTTGGAGATGTATCCCAACGCATGTGGCCTATACCATATACATTGTGTGAACAAACCACAAAGAAAACTGTATCTGTGGTGTACAATGTCTTGGAAGCCGTGTATGGGCCCATTATCGCTGCAGGATAAGGGCTCAAATATCCTCAAACCAACTAGAATTATCTAGAAAAAGAAAAAGGGCTTGTATGTATTATGTATGTATGTTGTATGGATGAGACCTGAAATAATTTTAGCAGCAGAGAAATGTAGGGAATGATCAGTGGTTTAAAATGTCAATAAAATGATGAACTGTAAAAACTGAATAGCATTGAAAACACCAAATGAGCTGAAACATCAAAACAGGTGCTGCAAATGCAAGTGTAATGTGCTTCTACAGAAGAAAGCTCATTGTTGTCAAGCTAGTCAGTGTGTAAAACATTCAGACGCTGTTAACTGTGTCTCGGTAAAGCTCTATACTGGAGTACATTCTGTTGCCTAATATCAGGTGGAAGCCACAGTGGAAACTACAGGAGGTCTGGCAAAGAGCACCCGTAGCCATCCTCTCCTCTGAGACACGGCACTTCTTCTTCTTTGGAGAAGTGGCGAGGTGAATCAGTCAGAGACGTAGGTGGAATAATCCTGGCTCTGGCACCAGCCTATTCACCATTCGCTGCAGCCTATTTTAGGGCGCCGCGTTGCAGTTGCGAGTTCAGTCGTGAGAGTGAAGTGGAAACACAGTCAAGTGTCATGGGACTTATTTTTAGCCCGACCAGGCAGCATCACCAATACAACTATATGTCTCTTTCCTCTGAACAAGGTGGCTGGGTCTTGTGGAGAAAACTATCTCCAGCTAATCTCCCTGTATGAGATACTGGCAGCTAGGATTACGTTGCCCCACACGGTAAATACTGGGCATCATGTAATAGGGGGCTGCTGTTGTTGTTGTTGTTTTTGTTGTTGTTGTTGTTGTTGTTGTTAACTTGGTAAAAGGAAAACCCTGAGCGAAGCCAGGAGTCAATCATACTTGTTCTATTATGGGCATGATTCAGACTTTCCTGGTAGACAACTGTTGCTTGTAAAGGGCAGCAGTAAAAAAGCACGAGGTACTTGTAACATAAAGGATGTTCCATATCTAAATATACACAAATAATCATCTTCAAAGATGACTTAATTAAAAGCAAGAAAACATTCCTAAATCAGTCTAGACTTAAGACCACAGCACAAAGTATTGAAAACTGTGAAGCACCGAAGGTTTGTAAGCAAACACCTGGTCAGTTTTGTTTGTTAATTCCTTGATCAGACAGTTCTTGATTTAAATCAAGAATTTGCCAATTTTAGACTGCGTTTTATTTAGGTACATTTCTGGCAGCTTGTGTTCAAACAACAGTTAAAGCTGTACTGATCAATAGTTTTGATAACCAATGCATCAAAATGTCTGTGTGTAATGTGAATGGGATATGATGACTGCCTATCACTTGACTGTGCAGCTTCCCTCGGCTCTGTGCAGAGTTTTGTGTCTTTCATTGTTTTGGTTTTCTGGCCAACAACTTTAGTGTTTCGGTTCAGTCCAGCTGCTCTCAACAACCCCCCGATTCCAGCTCTTTTCAGTAAATAAAATCTGATACATCCACTGTACGCAGTACGCACTGCCCACAACCAAACAGCAGACACACAAAGTTAGTGACTAACGCTCTCTCGTAAATATAATGGAGCACTGAGCAGCTTGAGCAGATATTTCCCTCAGGAGTTGGCAGAGACCAAAACAGAGCTAAAAGAGAGGAAATATATGAAAATACTTGAGAGTTTTGTTTGAACTTTATTCTGCTGCCCTCCAGTGTAACGTCTAATGTGGCTTTAACATCTGGGGTTGTATTGTAAATTTTTTTTTTTTTATAAACATGTTTATTTTGCTCAAAGTAAGGTGGTGTTGTGAAAACAGACCCAAACATCTAGCACGATCACACCATACTACAATCCCAGACCTGTTTATACAACGGTTTGACACTCAAACAAAGCTGGTGAGAGTGCCACAGCTGTAGACCAGCACTGTCATCAATCGTCACTTTGCCTTGAAAAGCTTCCATGTGATTCTGTTGCTTTAACTGTCTTTAACTAAATTAATAATGATGTCTACGAATGAAATATGCAGAGTATTTACAGCACAGAAACATGTCAAAGGAAAGTTAAAATGTCTTTTTCTATCAGGGAAGGCGTCCCATGGCATCCATAATGTTCTGAGAAGAACACAACCAAACAAATCATCATTTATTTATCCAACACACGCATGTTTAACTGCTTTACATGGCTGCTGTTCAAACCGCAAACCACGTGTACAGTTCACTTCTGATCAGAGAATAGAAGTTGGCTTATGAATCACAAATGTTTCTTAACCACATAAACACTTTCTTCCTCCAGAACCCAAGAGAGATAATCCATCTCTCTCTCTCTCTAAGGATATCACACCCAACTGGACACAGCAGCAGACAGCTAATTGAGCACAACATTAGACATGATGTTTCTTGTGTTGGATAATCATGAGTCCTGGAGCACCCGTCTTTTAATTCGCTGTGTTATCAGGCCAAGCCCCGACAACACACCACGTTACTGGCATGTGAGCGCACTATTGGCACTCAGCTGAGTCACTGCCGTGGCTCAAACCTGTGTCTGCAGGCGCTTCAAGTCAACAGTGACAGGTTGAAACAATAACTGTGCTCTGATTACTCACTGGAGCTTCCAGTGAGTCACAGTTAAAGGAGACAGCATTGTCTCCCAAGACAGCATGCTAACTACAATGCTATCGGTGCGATGATCATTAAGAGTACTGTGTAAATCACACCTAGTTAGGTCATTCTGGCAATGACAATAAGTGTTTTGGCAGACCGGAAGTCTCTTAAGGGTCAACATGTTCTCATTGTATTTACAGGAAGCTTTATTGTACAATATAAATACTATACGTAAATAAAGTATCATGTAAAGTATAATATCTTTGTTCTTTTGAAGGAAAATACATTCAATCATAAGTACTTACAGTCAACTGTAGAGTACTTACACAAAGGCAAATACCCGACAGCACACACACATGCACACACCTGAACCCCAGGACAAGGAGGGAGAAGACTTACCTGCCCACAGCCAGGAGCATTGCACACAAAAGGTCGATCGTCCCCCATTTTTGCAAAGAGCTTGCAATGTAACTGTGGGAGAGGAGAAGAGGAGAACATTGCTGCAGCTTTTCTTGATTTGTGAACTGGAAAATCCTGAAAACAACAAAACAGGGATGCTGTGGCTTGTAGTCTTTAGTCTGAGCAGGAAGCCGAACGCTATTTAAAAATAACCCTGGCAAAAAGGAAAACACGCACAGAGGCGGCGAGACGAAGTTTCCCTGGTGATACTTCCTTCACACAGGGGGGCTTCAGGTTGGCCAATGAGGAGCCGCTTACAAGAGAGGACGACAGCTACCATTTACAAAGACATCTCCCTCTCCTTCTCCCTCTGTCTCATTTTCCTTCACTTCCAATCCCTCCCTCTCTCATTACCACTCCCTCCTCTCACCTCTCCAGCACCTCCCAACCTCTTCCCTTGTACCCCCCATTCAGTCTCTCTCAGCTGTTTCTCTCTCTGCACCATCTCTTTACACTCTCATGTGAATCCACAGCACAAATATCTTGAAATGGGCACACTGACACTGACCTGATACTGTACCTCACTTGTACTCGTTGTCCTGGTCAATTCTTTAACAGATAATGTTATGATACTTTTGCCACGACCAGTGGTGTTTTCATACAATAATGTAACGTCAGAGTGGGTGACACTTTGAGCTGACAGAAAAATTATGGGCAATTATTACTCGATAATTGATAATGAATTCATCGTTAAAGAATCTGCATCTTTCATGCAAAAATAGGAAAATATGCAGATTTCCTGTTTCTACGTCATATTCAGCGAAATATATTCTGGCTTTGAACAAAACAAGATTGTCATTTTGTAGACTAAAATGATTAATCAATAATGACAATAAAAGTTAGCTGCAGCTCTAGTGACATGTACTCTGACAAAAAAAGTAAATATATAGACCAGTTAAATATGGTACCACTTTACTGAAGCTTGAGACAACTTTAAACTACTATTATGATATTTTAATTACAACAATTCAAATTGTATGTTGTGTCATCATTATGTAAGTATTATTTAAGTATATCCCTGACATCTACCTTTGCTGTCTGCTTGCTGAGGTGAATTCAAATAAAAAATATTATGGTTATTGCCCAGAGACAGTATGATCTAAAATCTGACTTCTGATGTTTGTAGTGATTAACAACTAATTATGTACAGTTTCAGAGTCTGCACATCCAGAGTGGACTTCACACTAACTGGTTGGTTGGAGTTCTGGTTAGATATGATTGGCTGTTGTTGTTTATTCGCAGGATGTTATTGGCGTGCTATTAACAAAGCATAAGGATAGGCACATAAGAATAGCACTGTTGGACATTTGAATGTACTGGAAACATTTCTAAGGCTTTCCACAGGACTACAAACCAAATACTGGATACCTCTCTTCCTCAGTACATGCTATTGTCAAGAGTTAAATATGCACATGCTTCTGTTTGGTTTCCCCTTCTGTTGTGCCTGGAGCTGAAGTGACATAAACTAAAGCTGTGTGAGGCTTACTGCTTCTATCAGCTGTCTCCACAGAGGAGAATAACTGCTCACAAACCCCCCCCGCCTCAGCCCCATCCCCAACCCCAACTCCACTAAACCACCCCACCCTGCACTGCTCTGCACAGCTGAACAACTCTCCATGTGAAGACAAACTGGGAAGTTTACAAAAATAACTTGGTCATTAATTTTAAATCAGTGAATTGGAGGGGTGGCAATGGCGATGGCGATGGCGATGGCGATGGCAATGGCAATGGCGACAAACGAGGGATGTTAATGTTTTAGCACTAGTCTCGGCTGGCCCAAAGTGATGTCTGGCAGCTATTACACAATGCTGTCCCACTGACAGTACAGCAACTACCAACATGCATCAAGGACCTTGCTATGTATACAAGTACAAACCTTTCAATAAATAAAAGCCACTGATTTCTGCAATATTCAGTAGGACTCAGCCAAAACGCATGAGCAGGGATAGCGGCTGACCTTAATGATTTCATACTAGCCCTTTGTAAAGCTTGTGCAATCATGTTAATTTAAAAAAGCTGCTGATGCTTCAACTAACTTACAGCTTCCACAAACTGCAGAGCAATTTCAGTTTAACATGTTTACTATTGTAATATTACTGAGCAAATTAATCTCTGTTGTACCAACTACATGGGTTGAGCATGTAGCCTAAAATTATCGAGTGGGACAGATTATTCATTATGTTGGCGAGGCATAAATGTCTGAAAGTTTTCCCAATGTTGAAGTCAGTACATTTTCCTCCTTCCTCCCTCCGTTTCTCCCTCCGCCGAGGACAGCTGCCCCTGAGCCAACACATGATTACTGAAGCCTTGCGCTGGAATACAACGCTCTCCCATGACGCCTGGCCTGTAACAGGCCTAACCGTTGTGTCCCTCAGCTCTATGTCTTTATGAGGAATGAGGCCTGCATCGTGTTTGCGAGCAAAAGCCCCGTCCCTCTCTGCACGGATCAAAAGGCCGATGTGGCAGAGCAGTCTGATTTCTTGCAGACCTCCCATGCTCTGGAGAAAGACAACAGATCAGTGCCAGGACCCTCACAAAGTGCTTCCAACCCATTGAGTCTATTTGGGCTGAGATGTGTCTGCAAACAAGATACAACGTCTAGCTCGTTATACCGAGGGTGTGGACTGTGTGGGGAAATGTACACATCTGGTGTGAGGAGTGGGAACAGATTTCAGAGTTTACATCTTACTAAAGACATGCTAGACATTAACTTGGCTGGCAGGCACCAACATAAAATGTGGGATTTGATCTTGTGGGAAGTCCACCATAAATTCCAGATGACAGGGGTGGAAAATATTATTTGTTTTCATAGCTCCCCAACAAATATCTTAACCTGATTAAGACAGATGTGTCGAGGTCTTTTCTTTAGAATCTATTTCTCAGTTTTGTGGTGAGACAATCTACCTTGAAGGACATCTTCAAAAACTGCAACTCTGTCCAAAAGGACAGGATACTCTTAATTTGCTAATCTGATTGTCAGATATGTCTCACTGAGAATAGACTCCAAGAGTAATTAATGAGTTGACAGTGTTAAGTTTTACAGCACACTGTAAAATGCTCTTCTTCATTCAGACCTCAACTCTGTGAGAGACAATAAATCAGTCTGCTAGTTACATTAGTCCTGATGAACGTCACTGATATTCATTACAGGCATGGATATCAAGTCCACCTATTTTCGCCTCCTTTCATCCAAGGTGACATGGAAGCACTCAAAGTGCCCTAATTCCTGTCCCTCTCATTGAGCTGCTGCCAAAGTCCCACCATTAACTTGGATTTCTCCGACTCAGCAGGTGTAGAGGAACGAGTCCCAGCTATAATCAGCCTCAGCCATCCAGTGTTTGATGCAGCCTGCTAGGAAACTGACTAAACAAACTGTATTAATAGCTCATGCTGCAGCCATGACTCTGGAATCTGAGGCTTGAATTGCCAGAGGGTAGGGGAGACCCCACAAAAAGAAAAAAAAGTAAAGGAGGGGGACGGAGACAGTGAAATAGTGAAAGGAAAGAAAGAAAGAAAGAAAGAAAGAAAGAAAGAAAGAAAGAAAGATGCAGTCAGCAGCAATTGGTTGAGTCAAGGATCAGGGTATTTGCTGGATCACAGGTGAGGTCTTTAGGCAAGGCTTTAGAGACCACAGATCTATGCTGCAGCTGGGTGTGTGCAATAGCTAATATGTATTTATGTAAGCAAAGTGAACATGAGATTTGGTAAATGGAACAAATGAAATCCTATATCCATGTCTGCATAACTAACAAGGCCTAAAAGCTAAACCCATGCCAAGCCAGCAGACAATGCAGGACAATACAGGATGGACCCAAGGCACTTTTCTAAAATTAAATCAAAAACACTGTGCTGATGTGATTCCCGGTGGGCAACTTTTACAAGCACTTGCCGTGAGGTACTGGTTCTATAACTAGACATTCAAAAGAAAAATACCATGTCATTCGATGTTTTGCTTTTCAACTAAAGTAGAGCCAGTGCAGCCTCAACCTGGTGCTAAATCACCAAGTCTATACACTTAATGCTCAACAGCATTATCAGTCCAATATTGAATTTACAAACCAAAATAAAAATATACAGACTTTAAATCACTGACATCACTAACTGTGATTCATATACATATATACGGTATATGTGTGTGTGTGTGTGTGTGTGCGTGCAAGATTAAATTATTCACCATGTAAGTAATGTGATGACATTTAAGTTGCAGTCAAATGCATGTCATTAGTGTGGGTCAAAATGTTTGGTTGGACTAAACAGACTGCAGTTTTCTGTGGTGTAACAGTTCTCTATGTGATGGAATGAAGTATAACTCTGCCAAAAACATGACCTACATTCCTAACGAAGGTGTTGACATGCATGGGGATGCGGATCCTGGGGCGTTCAGCAGCTCGAATTGCAATACTATGGATATCATTATTACTTGAGACTTTGAATTCTTTTGAGGCTCTCCTTGCAGATCCAATTTATCATCGCATAATATTCTACCGCCAAAAAACAGAGAGGCAAATATTTTCCCTGAGGTTTCAGACATGTAAAAAAAAAAAGGTCAGTGTCACACTGAAATCCCAAAGTCCTGCAAACTTTAGTTCCTTCTTCCAGACAACGTTGACTGGCTTGAAAAAGTTGGTCTTTCTTAGCCTCCATTACCCTCTGGCTATGTACGGGCACACTTAGCCCTGCCTTTTCCCGTAACAAGACCGCCTTTTCTTTTCAGCAATTGGCTATAAGCACGCCAGTCAACTGCATCTAATGCATGCAATGCTTTAGACCCTGTCAATAACATCGACTGGTTGGATCTTATTGGTTACAAACCTGAAATCAACTTTTTGTATCCACGCAAAACTAATGGCTAGCTGGCGTGGCTAGCGTTAACAACAGGCCGAATGCACGTTCAAAGTGAGTAATAACAGCGCTACTACCAGTCTCTGCGATGACAGCGAACACACATTAACACAAATCTAATTACCCCCGAGGTGAACTGGCGTATTTTAAAGACATTACGGACTACCACAATCAGAAAAGTAGAAAAAAGCTAGCAGTTGGTTGGTTAGCGGACTGACACTTGAGTGCAAATCGAGACACTGGGTCCGAATGAAGCGCAGTAGCTGCCACAACAGTTTTGACAATTAAATAGACGCGTAGTTTTAGCAACAACAAACACTGAAAACTGTCGCAGAGGGTGCTACGTTGTCATAGTTTAGTGCAGTCGACATATCTATGGAGAATTTCAAGGGTAATAAAGTGTTTACAAACTCACCCTTGCGCCCCTCTCTCTGGCTCCCCTCTCCTCTCTCTTGGAATTTGACACTCCCCTCGGCGACGTTGAATTATCGCGAGAGTTGACAACGGTTAGGGCTAGACGTTTAAAATATGGCCTAGACATTGAGAGCAGGCACTCTTGATTTCGGACGAAAATTTAACGACTTTCTTTCGTTTCTGATATTTTCAAATTGAGAAGATTGGAGCTACAGGGAAATACTAACTTCGACCAATCCAGGCTGTGGATAAAAACACACCAGTTGTATCCACTCAGCGTTTGGCAGACATGTTAAAATTTATGATTGGTCTGTTGCTATCAAAATATGTAACTCTATCTCAGTGGAGAAGCACAAAAGTGTGGGCCTTGCATATATGCAACCCCGGTGTGTGCCCTTCCCCTTTTTCATACATGCACTGTCACAGCTGTACAAGTAGGCAAGTAAACATCTAATTAGAGTCATCAGCAATAACAGATTTTAAAAAGTCTTTTTACAACATTACAGAACATTGCACTATGTATCAGTGGCCACTTCAGCCGGGCCATAACATATATCTTTAGCAAGTTTATAATGTTCAGTTTTTGTTGAAATTGTCAGAAATAGAATAATGTATATGGATTATAATTATTGATGCATTACATCACTTTAATGTGTGCATCTAGTGGACCTAATTTGAATTAAATATTGTCAGTAGCTTGTAAATAGTAATTTATTTATTGATTAAATTCCATATCATTATTTTAATATATGCAAAGTAACTAAAGCTGCCAAATAAATATGGCAGGGTTAAATGTACACTATTTGCCTGTGAAATGTAGTTGAGTGGAAGCATTCAGTAGCAGAACATACACCTAAAACTACTCAAAAGTGCCTAGGAATTGCATTTAAGAACAATCCACACAGAATAAGAAAATGTTGTCAGTGATGTAGATAATGTGTATTTATATTGATCTTTTTTCTTCAGAGGCTCATTAGAAGCTGAAGTTGTCATTTAAAACTTTAAAAAGTACTCTCAAACAGGATCCACATAGAATCAGTGTGACATTTCTTAAAAGTGATTGTCCATGCATGTTGTTTTGTTATATTATAGGACATAAGTAATTAAAAAAATTATATATATGTTTGTTTTGGAGCTTATTGTCTTTTAAGTTATATCTATTATTATTATGTAGAGTTATTTTGTCTTTTTCAACTTACAGTAAGTGGTTAAAATCATATTTAGTGTCCTTCCTCTTAAAATCCCTGTTCGAACTGCTGTTGCATGAAATGTCCCAGTTCACGTGATAAAAGTAGCCTGTTGAAACTACTGTATGAACATATGAACGCAGAAAATAAAGGCGGCGTCTTCCCCTCATGCTTTGTTTTTTGTTTCCTTCCTGATATTCTCACCCTATTCTCTCTCCTTGGAAGTGAACGTCCTGACTGTGGAGGCACATGGCAGCATCGTGTACAAACACTATAGGCAAAAATATACAACATACATTCATGAACATGTGATCATGCCAATTTTATGTTTGAAAATGCATAACTCATTAAAGATGAACAAGCTGATGTAATCCACTGCGATTATTACTTCTACAAATATACAAATTGCACTGAACGCCTCATCTCAGATGCTATCGTAAAAGCCAACTCATGTGAATTCAGAGACAAAGCTAGAGAGACCCCCAATGGATGATTTGAGAACTGAATGTGCTTAAGTTAGCTTTGGTGAGCTTTTAAGAGATGGAAAGGGGCTGTTGGCCCTGGAAGATTTAGTTCACCCCTGTTTCCACAAAGTAAATACATCTTTCACATTATCAAAAGACACTGAACTAGTTTAATTTTCACTGTCATGTATGTAGTCTCTGAAATTGGGCACGACTCACATGACCATTTTAAATTGCACATCTGTATCTCAGTGTACTTTAGACCCTGATGAAAACTCTTTGAGTCGAGGTGTATTTTTTTCTGATTTATCCATGATTGAATAAGAGGTTTTTAACTTACAATAAGAGTGCCTTGGATTTCCTTTAGACTTCCAACCAATACCAAGAACTTTCCTCAAAAAGTAAGATTGTTTCTTATTTTCACAGCTCTAGCTAACAGTTCTGACTGTATATTATGTACAGTATATACATATCTATTGGTGGTTTCTCATATTTGAACTCCTCTGGGCCTCTCATTGTAATGACAGTGATTCTGTCTAATGAGTGCAGTAAAACTGTAATTACACAGACACTGAGAGATCACAGCTGCATTCAGTCCTGACCGCTAATGAAGTTTCACACAGTTTAACTGCAGTCTAGCCTTTCCTTCACTAGGTTACTATACATGCCGATGTAAAAATTTTAGACCTAGGAGTTACGTAGACATCCAAACATTGCCAATATGTCCCTTACAGATGCATGTCAGCTTCTAATCCCAAAGAATTGAGCCTGGACTATTTGTTTGGTAATCAAAAGAGGGAGGCTCAATCACATGTATTTAAGTTGTTGGTATTAGGCCTTTCTCGTGGAAGACATGTTGACATGTCACAGAAGAAAAGCACAGGGGTAAATGATAAAATGGATCATGGCTGAATTCCATTTAGCTGCTGCAGTTTCTGGCTCCTGGTACTGTGCATGCTGCCTCACTGTCACTGGCTCACTGGAATATAACAGAGCCATTGTTAATTACCGATACTGTCTGCTGTGAAAAAGGTCTATGCAAATAAAACCATAACGAGTCCGGCCAATAACATGAATGTGACACAGTAGGGTTACACAGACTAACCCTACTACAGCTGAGTCTTTAAAGTAAAAGCACCTACTCATGATTTGATAAATGTATTCTGTAAGTTAAACAACTTATGATTTCACACCTTTTGTAAATAATAATGGCGAGAGAAAAATGAATGGAATATAAAGGCTTTTTTTTTTACTTTCATTAGGTTGACAAAGAAAAAAAGCACTTTTGCAGGTGCACACAAGACATGATCTAAGGGGTTCATTTTTATACATCTGCAGAACAAGCAAACAAAATCAAACACAGAAATGGTAAGAGTTCAGACAAATACCATAACAAACTTAAATACATTTTGCAAGCATATTTAGTGACTCTTTTCAAGGACAAAAACTTAGTAATCATGCCAGTTCATGGTTCTAACATTTAAACATTTAATTTAAAATAATCTTTAAACATATGCTGCAAAATGTTGGACCTGTGAGCACCCTTGAAAACCCAAACTTCTGCAAGTTAAGACTGGAAACACACATTGTAAAAAAAACAAAAAACATTTTATTCCTCCTTGGCAACTGTAACTGCACCCTTTATTAAAACAAAGCCCAAATAAATATTAAATCACATATGATAGCAGGCATGTTGATGTCACTTTCATGAGCGATGAACATGATGGAGGCAGGATAAATGTGCCATCACATTTTGTGAAACCTATCTGTGAGTCCAATGATATTCTGAAACTTTTTTGTTGCCTCTATATGACAAATAAAACTATTTTTTTATGTTCTGGTCAAAGTGTGTTTAATTTTTTTTCCCCTTAATAAAATGCAGCAGTGTTGAATTGTACGGTGGTAAAATGACTGCTCCGTGAGTTCATTGGGACGTCACTCAGAGAAAGATGGCCACCCCAACTATCAGACAAACTGCTTGACATTTGCTCCTCATCACTACTTCAGGAACTGCATACTCTGACTGAATTACTGCGCAGCCTGCATTATTCCACATTAGCCCTCATTCATAAACTTAAACTCTGAAATCTGAATCTAGTCTTTAAATCTAATCTTACAATGAGCTTGTCCTTATTTTACCACCAAATTCAGTATTTAACAAGATTTTCCTCATCCTCTGTGACAAACAATAATAGCATTTTTTCATTATATTCAAGTTTTAAAATTTAACATTCAATACCTATTGTGAATTTTGCACACAAAATGAATAAGCCTACAAAGATAGCTTCCTGTAAGTAAAGTCCTATGATGAAGCCCAATATCATAGGAATTAACCTGATGTTATAGTTTTTTTCTGTACTCCATATAAAGTGGGGTAAGAAAATGTTGTTGCACCGAGACTTTTAACAAGCCAGTAGTTATACAACATGAAGATAATGCATTGGTGGAGGGTTGCTCTTACAGCTGAAACTGATCAAATGTATCAATCTGCACTTAAATAACTGCCCATTTAGAAGATGTGCACTAGATAATTAAAAGAAACATGGTTGGTTTTGTTCAGCTCTCCCAGTGCATGAATCTGTATTGATTTGCAAGAACGATAATAAACGAGGGCCACTGTCAGACACTATCCTACAATTCATGGGAGACACTTCCCTGCCAATACATGCAGTGTGATGAGCACCTCAGTCTCTCAGCAGTAGATAGTCTTTGATAGTCTCTGGTAAAGGAAGCTCTTTTACAGCAGTGGGGAGGAACTGCACTCCGAGACTCTGCCGGACAGCACAGCGTGCCAGAGAGCGCAGCGTGGGAGCCTGAGCCACCATGTTGGTCAGCCTTGCCAGAAGCTGGGGATCTTTATTCAGCTCCCTGGGAAGGGTGCCGTCAGCCCGTCGGATCTCAAATCGCCCTGCTGCCCGGCACAGCAGCTCAAGGCACTCCTCCTCCTGTTCAGTGCCCAGGCCCCGGGCCAACAGAGCCACTAGTCGGGAGATAGGGGTCTGGCCCTTCAGGTTGGTCACATGGACCTGGGCTCCATAGTCTAATAGCACTTTGACACTCTCCAAGTTGCCTTTCATTGCTGCCCAACTCAAAGGAGTGTCATTGTTGTAGTCCCGGGCATTGGGACAGGCCCCGCTCTCTAGCAGGGCCCTCACACACTCTGGGTTATCTTTGAAGGCGGCCCAGTGAAGTGGAGTGTCCTTGTTGCCATCCAGGGCATTTGGCTGGGCCCCATACTCCAAGAGTAGCTCCACGCAGCTCTCATCCTTCTCCGCTGCATAGTGCAGTGCTGTGCGGTTGTATCCATCCAAAGCATTCACCTGTTAAGTAAAGTCAATATATTAAGCAGTCATATGCTAAGGAGTTGACAACACTTTTTAACCGCACATATACAACGACTACCGCAAAGTGGTAGGTCTTGGGCACACAGACTGTGTGGGCGTCTCCAAGAGCTCCACTTATTTTGGTTCATATACTGTATGTGCAACAGCACAAAGTGTGAAGGTTCTGGGAGAAGTGGTATATAGATCTAATTGTGTGGCAATCGGGCACCAAGATACTACACAAACTGGCAAAGCCTGATTCAAGGTCAGACAGTCCAAGCAGTTAGCACTGTTTGTGCTAATCATTGAGCTGATCATTGATCTGATTATTGAGCTGACCATTGCCCTGATCACTGCACCGTCATGAGCTCTTACAATTGAAGGGTTGGTTCACCCAAATTACAAAGAACACTTTCAGAGGAACTCCTTTCTACCAAAGATATAATCCCCATTAAAACTGTTCACATGGATTATCTGAAGTAACAGCGACACTGTTTCTGGAAAAACTTTTACCTAATTTTTCAACACGGTGAGAAACTCGCACTCAATTCCATTCATGTCCTTACTATTTGAGTGTAGGTGGAAATCTCAAAGATGGATATCTCCAATTCTGGACATGTTTAACCAGATCTATCTGTAAGGCTGTATGTCATTAGTGGTAACGGAGAACTGTTTTTTTAATTTGGTTAAACTGACCCAAAAAAGGCTTTACTCGTAGTTTTGGACATTTTCACCCAGTAACTACGAAAAACATATTTTATATTACTGCCAGCTATCAATATCAAACACCACTAGTATTATTAAGATTAATGAATGCAATTTCCTACCTTTCAGGCAGCCACTGGTTTTGTCTCATGACAGCACAGAACTATACTCAGCGTGCAGAGATGGATGATTCCTTCAGCGAGCATCATGCTCAGCTTTACTTTTATCTGCAGCTGCATTGTAACTTAGGTTATGAACAAAGACTGTTTTAAAAACACTATTTAACTGGTGTGTTTTAAGTACTAAATGGAAACGTCATCATCTAACACTTGAGAAATGGGAGTCAAATGCCAACCTTTAAATACAAAACCTGTTAAATTGTCATTATCTAATTTCAATTCCATGTTTCATTTTCTAACAACACAGCTTTGCATCAAATTTTATGGCAACCCACTACTACATTTTAGATTTGATTCTTGAACACACCAACAGGAAGAATTTTAAAGACTGCTCTTGCTCACACCTGAATTACCTGACAAAGATAACATATCTTTGGCAAAAATAAAACTGGCCATCATTTTCAGCCGGGCCCATTAAAATGCTCACATGGCCGATTAAACAAAAAAATGTATGCGGACACCAAAGACAGAGACAGGAATCCTAGTTAATGTGGCTGTGGAACAATGTTGGAGCTACCCCCTGCATCCCCGGCATCAATTTCACCATTCCATGAGCAGACGTCAATGCTGGATGTAACTGGATGTAACTACATTACCAGAGAGAAACGGTAAGACTTAAACTCCTAGCTTTCAAAGCTCAATGTAGTTAATTTTTGCCACTCTTAATAGCATATACAATGTTTGCTGTCTATATAATTACATTTACTGCAGTAAGTGAGAAAATGCAAATGAAGATAGTGATTCGTGAGTTTGCTGCTTAGGCTGTTCTCTGTCAAGTGCACTAAAACTTCATCTATTTTTCATTTTTCTATTTTTTTTACAAGTTTACCTGTGGACATTTAAGTTAAATATTTTTTAATTTAAAATAAGTGCACTGCAGACAGAGTGCAGATCTATTTGCAGACAATGCAAACAACAGTGTTCAATAAATGTTAATTTACGTTCAGCAATTTTGTGTCTAATTTGGTATTGTTATTAAATTCTTGTTTTCTTTCAGAGTCAAAAAAAAAAACGAAAAAGATATCAGCTCTAAATATCTGCATCAGCCATTGAAAAACCCATATCGGTCAATCATTAGTTCAGTGTATGCAGGAGTCATCTGTGACATACCTCTGCCCCCTTTTCCAACAGCAGCTCCACACAGTCGGCATCAGCGACCATACATGCACAGTGCAGGGGTTTAAGTGTGCCATGCATCCGGTTCACATCAGCTCCCTTAGACATGGGGATAATGATGTCAATATAACTGTTGACAGTGGGAGATTTTATTCATGTAAAGTAGAACTGGAAGATGAGCAGATGCCTACCTTACGAATGAGATCCTCCACATTGTCGTGTGGGAATGAGCGGATGGCTGCGATGGTGCGGATGAGCCGCTCAGACAAGGAGTATTTACTTTGAATGCTTTGCATGATGTACCACATAGTAGAGCTCATGTGTAACAGAGGACCATGGCACCCGGGCAGGGGTGACACTACGGCACACTGAAATACAAACTGGAGTTAAAAACTGTAAGACACAATGGAGATTCATCAGCAGTCAGAAAAAATTACCAGAATAAAATGAATCAAAAAGCAAATTAAATGAAATGAATAAAAGGCCCCTAGGGTACTTTTAGTTATTCTGGGTAATTAGAACTCTTCATAGGTAGTGGTTAGGGTGTGTGTGTTGCCGGACTATTATTATTATTATTATTATTATTATTACTTGTTGCTTTAACACAGAAATGCACTCATAGCATAGTGCAGTGCTCCAAAGTAATTGGCTTTATCAATGCTTATATAAATATGCACATAGAAACCTTTTTAAATTCATGTCAAATTAACTGACACATACTGTAAGTGGCACATAATCAATTTTAATGCGACAAAGGATATTGAATATTGAGAGTCCAGAATTAAATGACTATATATTAAAGTTTATTACAAATATAACTATGTTTAAAGTACACATAATATGAGTGGGGAAGAATCATGATTTCGAGTGTACTTGTTGATGTTAAGATCAAAATTTCACGTCAATACGTTAATGTATGATGACAATCATGAATAACGGTTTAGTAGATTAAAGCAAATTAACCATTTTCCAGTGTTTTCATCACAAACATGTTGGACTGATGAAATATTGTCAGGACACTAAGATCGGACCATGCTGTCCACATAATGCATGCTTGTACTGTCGTTTATTTGAGACCAGATGCCCAATGTTGTTCTGCTGCTGCTACTTACTTCGAGTCGCCCAAGAACTGACTGTCAGCAAAATTACAGCCATGTAAATACCTGAACGTAAACATGACTGACACTGACAGCTAATGTTAGCTCGCTTGAAAAGGACATGCTCCACAACAAAAGAAAAGAAAACACGGTATGCAACAATGATACACACTTAAAATCATGGGACTGTTTTTAAAAAACAAATTAAAGTTAATATACAAATCACAAATGCTACTTGGCCAACAAGCAGACGCTGACATTATGGTTTAGAGGAAAAAAATGATCCCCGGCTATATTTTCACCAGCTGCTAGCACCAAGCTAGTTAGCTAGCGAGCTAACGTTAGCGTTGATTTGCAATGGACAATCGACACTCGTAGGAGGAAGAAAATCAAATGACATCCATTTTCAAATATTTGTGAGCACTCTTTGAAATGCTCTTCGCATCCACCACCGATAAATGACCGATGCTAATAGGATAACGTACCGTTTTCGGTCCACGGTCTGAAGGTCTGACAGGTTGCCGTACTGACTGTTTGCTTCTCGTTTTGACATAAACAGCCAACAACGTCACCGCTGCGGCCACGCCCTCCTCCTCCTCTTCCTCCTCCTCCTCCTCTTCAAACCCCTGTTTCTCAGTATTTAAACCCAACTGAACTAACAGTCGCTTTAAACCTCGACAACTTCAATTGACTTCATGTTTTGTGTCAGTACCGGCTGTTACGGTGTCTGACTGGAAGGTATGTCTTTGCCAAGTGTACTCATTTCCCCAATATAGGCAGGTAACGTAATGGCAGCACCACAGGCATCCACTACATACCACGGATGCCTTCAGATCATGTCCATGTAAAGAACGGTCGGCTCCGCGAGAGACAAGTGGCTTAACAAATCAACTGAAGACTGACGGGTGAGGCAGAGACAGACCCCGGTGGACACAACCAAGCCAAACGACCCACAAACAGACAGTCATATAATAGTATTAATAATAATAGTTTCCTATTCCGTCTGGGACTGCGGACACTTGGCTTTGACAGCCAATAATACAAGGGAAACAGGTTGCGGTGGGGCCCGTTATATATTGAATATTAGTCTAGGGATTTAAGACTTATTACTGATTATTACCTTTTCATTATATTTCAGATTAACCTATTCATAATTTAGTCCACAAAACATTTTTGTGAAAACGGCCATCAAAAGCTCCCGGAACAACGGGATCAGTGGTTTCTTTAAACGAAGCTTTGTCTTCTTGGTACCCCTCATCCGTTTGTATGTTTACAACTTGTGATCAGTTCAACCAAAGAGTGATAACTCATACATTTAATTTGAATGTTTAAAGGACGCAAGTAACAATTATTTTTATAATTGGGTATTATTTAGTCCACAGAATATCAGACACGTCCCTAGTGCCCAACAATCATCGTCGAAACGATCGATTTGTCAAAGAAAGTCCAAAAGATATTAAATTTACAGGAATACATTACACATTAAAAACAAGCCAGTTAGAAACCAGTGTTTTTTTCCTTGATAAATGGCCTAAACGATTACTGTCATCTTGAACACATTCACATCCAGACCTTCATTATCCATTTGCGTCCTGACATTGGCAGTTATTTGAATCATTAGGTATTATGACCCAGACGCCATTTTCATTTTTCATTTTTTAATCAATTAGAGCTGAAACAAGCAGTTGATTGATTGATGTCTCAATTTAAAGAAAAAAAAAATACATAAATTGGAACTGGTAATATATCAATTTGTCAGATCCTCGGGAGCCTTCAACCAGCCAATGTAGGGGTTAGTGATAAACAGGCTTAAAACTCACAGAACTGTAAGAAACCCAACTAAACCAAAATGGCACTGTCAAATTTGAGACCCAAAACTACATTTTTGCTTTATTTAATCTATTACTGACTTTATAACTTTTTCATTTTTGTAGGTCTGTTTGCACTATATGTCTACTTGAAACACACATCACACATGGATGCAGACTAAAGGCAGAAATTACATTCAAAACAAGACAGTCGGAATCCAACCTGACACTGCAACCCAGATGTGTGTCGTCTGAGCACAAAACACAAGATAGCAGAAAGAAATGTGACGCTGGAAAGCCAAATCAAAATAATTTATTTTTGGTGACATTTCATACAGTTCTAGGATTGTGTCTCAAACACTTGGCTGATCCATTACTATATTTCCTTTTGCCACCCCAACCCAAATTAACAGAAAATAACCCAAACATAGGGGGGGGGTGCAATTCCCATAGGTATTAGCAAGCCTGTCAACATCAACCATATGCTTCTAAAATGATTTCACCTTACTGATGAGTAAGATTCTTTTTAAAAACAAGTTAGTGCATTTATTTAATTAAACTAAATCACTAGCTGCTCATACTCATTAATGAAAAAGAATTAACAGCCCCAGTGATTGGTTACTCGTTTACTGCATTACTAAACCCAAAGTCAATGCATCAAGTATTTTCTCTCAGCTGACATCTCGAACAGTATATAAATGTCATATGCGTGATTTTATTTTGACAATGCGATTTCACACAACTTTGGGGAAACCAGCCTACCAAGATTGGGAGAAAAGCGTTGCGCATCAGAATTAAAATAAATAACTTTAAAAAGCAATACATACAGTGAGTCAAACTTCAAATTCTAAGTCAACCTGTTTGTTTTTCCAAAATTAAAAAAGGAAAGAAAGAAAAAAACAAAGAAACAAAAAAACAACAAAAAACAAAAACGGCAAACTCACCCTAAAAGCACAAAACAATCTGGTGGATACCTGCTGTCAAAAGCCTCCCTCTGTAAATTCAGAACTAGAACAATTACATTCTCCCACACACATTTCTAGTGAAGGGTTATTACAATATAGCATAGGCAACTACACTGCTACAGCTTCTTCAAAATCCAGTTTCACTGGGCCAAAAGTTTCCCCAAGACTACATTATTTAGCAGACCTCGTCAATAAAAATCAAAACTTTATTCTAGCACACTATGATCGTAGGCAGCTGGCACATAGCACGTGAAAAATGTTCCAATTCTCTTTATACCCACGACTCGGCTGCCAAATATTATGTAGCTATCATCCTTAACTAACAGCACTCCTCAGTCTATTTTTTTGACACTATGCCATTGTTAAGAACAATTCACAGATATAAGCTTAACCTGGATATCCTGTGATGATGTAGAAAAGCCAAACCTCACCTAAACCATCAGGCGCACTGAACAGTCATATCTTACCATTAACCTATTTGTTTTTTTTCTCATGAAATACATCACCCTAATACCCAAACAAACATGTAAACAGAGAACCTGACTGATTATCAACATGACAATAATCTGAATCCATTGGAGTGGGTACACCCAAAACTTTTCAGATAGATAGCAAAGATAAAACTTAACATGAAAAACTTTGGACCAGGCTAGCAGATTCACCTTGGCTAACAGGCCAGTGAGCACCCCAAAGTGGATTTCGGCTTCAAACAAAACCACACATCTGACTGCGGCATACAACGGTTTCTGATATCTGACTGTTACAGTTGTAGCCAATCATGAACCAGGATCAAAATACCACCATAGAACACATTTCATTAATATACATTAGAAGACCACACTGTCCAGTTTCAGGACAATGATTCTTAATCTCTGATGTAAAAATCAAAAATCATCCATTTCATTACATCAGTGCAACAGCACACTGTAGCACTTCAATCATTTTGTTTAACAATCAATGCATACACAGACATCAGTCAACCCTTCAGTCATACTTGCAACCCTAAGCACACGAAAAGAAAAAAACAACAAAAAACTGATGTCTCATTGCGTGTTAGTGATATCTTTGTATATGTACATGACAAATATGCATGTTCTTTTCTTCTTAGTGCATATTGTTCTTGCAGACCAACATCTATTCTTTAAAATCAAAAAAAAAAAAAAAAAAAAAGGTAGAGGGCCATTTACGCGGCCCAGCATCCCACCTCTCCCTAGCAGAGCATAAATGAGATGGCCTCCAGGTAAATCGCACTTAAATTCTGTTAAGCATAATGCTGGAGGCCAAAACAAGATTTTTGTCTCCTTTTCAAATCACTCGTCAAAGTTCTTCAGGTGTCATTTTGCCCATTAGTCCTGGATGTCCCGGTCTTATTGTCGTTTTAAAAGCTTTTCATTGGACAAGTTCCAGGGGGGAAGGTGGCTACCATAATGTTGTTGCTTTTATGTAATTCATTTTTATATAATTATATATATCCATGTATATATTCATACATCTTTTTTCTATTCATATCAAGTTTTTACTTTGGCGATACTGGTGGGATATTCTGCTCTTTGCCAGTGTGCCTGTAGCCTCCCTGGGGGGAGCTGCGTCGGGCCGGAGGCGGGCGCCTCTGGTCCCGGAACTTGAGGCCCCCGCTGCCTCTGGGGCCATTGCTGCGGTAGTAGCCTTGAGAGTCACGTTCACGTGGTGGCCGGCTCTCCTTGCATTCCCACCCCCCCTCCCTGTCGTGGCCTTTCTCATGCTTGTCTCCAGGACCGCTGCTGGAGCCTGGCTCCTCGGCCTTGTTCACGCGCAGCTCACGCAACGGCTGGCCCGATGCGGTGCCGGAGGAAGCTGGAGCAGGGGCCGCAGGAGGAGGGTCCTTGGGTGGTCGCTGGCACACCTCTGCGTAGCTGAGTTTACGTGGCTCCTGAACAGAGGCAGAAAAAAGAGCAGTTTTAAAAGACGTAGCGCACAATCCCATTTATACATTCATTTTCGCGATTCCTCTTGTGAAACCCTCAGATCTCATAATCTTAACGCTCATTGGGATGGGAGTGACTGTTCTGGACGTGTGGTGGGAAAGGTCAGAGAGGGGAAAAAAAAGACAGAATCGGAAGGAGAGTGACAGATAGAGAGGAGAGAGAGAACCACAGCCAGTCAGTGCACTACCTCACTTCCCTCTATGCGCAAAAGAGCTCATCATCGGGGCAACTATGCTTAAAAGTCCGCCATCATTGCAAAGAACCAGATTCTCACCTGTGCAGGGGTGGGGATAGTGGCTGCAGCAGGGGCCGGCGTGCTTGGTGTCACTGGCGTGGAGGCAGCAGTGGGCTGAGGCCTGGAGCTAGGCAAAGGCTGTGTGGAAGGGGAGGCGTTGACAGTAGTCTGAACAGGTGGACGTGGAGTCGCTTTAGGAGCTGGGACCTCTGCCCGTTCAACCCTCTTCTCCTGACGAGGGATGCTGTCAGAACAACAGTTTCAGACATACAAGTTAATATTCTAAGTTTAACACAGTGATCTGAGTCCTAAATATCCTGAATTAAATTGTAACTACTGAGAAAGTCGTACCCAGGGGCCGAGGGTCCAAGTGGTTGTGTAGCAGATTTTGCTGCTGCCGGGGCAGGACTTGAGACAACCACAGCCTCCTCTGTAACTGAGGCTTGGCCTGAACTTTGACTCACAGTGGCTTCTTTATTGGCTTGTTCTGTCTATAAAAAAAAAAAACAAAAACAAACAAGAAGGCATGTACGTTACATCTCCTCTGAAGTCATCCTCTCAACAATCCTTTCAGTGCAATATATCCGAGAGATTTAGAAACTATTAGTCTCGGTTTCTTACCTTGTCCCTGTACAAACCGCGTACAACATCTGACATTCGGTTTTCTAGCACTGGCTCTCCCTGTGTACTGACCACGCAGCCAGGAAGAGGTGGGAAGTTGGTGGCAGCCAGGTCAAACTTGGGTGGAGAAACCTTGACCTCTGCTAGCGGCACAGGCCTCTGATCAAGGAAATTGGAAATGGGACCAACAAACAGAAAAATCACAAGATGGTTCAAGTTTTAAACACAACAACAAGGTTTTCTGACAACATGAAATCGCCACTTACCGTAATCCGTTCGTCGTCTCGCCTCCTCCGTGTTCCTCTGTAGGTTGTGCCCCGTCTGAAATGCAATCAAATTATCCATCAACAGCGACCCCATTTCAGTCAAGTGTCACTGATCCAATCACAGCCCATGAGCAGCCGCCATTACAGTCACGCACAAATCAGACAGCAGCTAAAAACAGGTTTACCTTCCGCGTCCAGACATGCCACTGTCATCGCTTGGGTCCAAAGAGGAGGAAGAGGAGGAGAGATGTGAAAACGCCATGCTGAGGTCAGAGACGGTCTGGACTGGGTTAGTGGTGGCGGCGGCGGCGGCAACAGGAGCAGGAGCCTGATGGCTGCGCAGTCCAGTCAGACTCTCCAAGGCGACAGGAGTTATGGACGCTGGGGTCACCTCGCTCGTCCTCACCTGGGGCTTCACATGGTTTCTGTTGCAGTGGACAACAGGTAACAATGAGCAAGGCCAATATTTTGAAAAAATAAACCTAAGTCATAGAAGCAACCAGTGTTTCCTGTACGGCCTTTTGCTTGTGGGGATGATACATTTTTAATAAACTTCAGGAAGTGCGACACTGACCATACTGGTGGTTTTCACACATAAGCCCATTCACTGAAAATGCATATACTTTCCATAACTACCTGACATTTTTTAATCTTCAATATTGAAATTGTTTCATTGGTATTCATTCAAATTTAAGATACTTCTGAAGGGTGTAGTCTACCCTCATTGATATAAGTGTAGACAAAATAATAGAAAGGCCTATAATTCAGCACCACAACAAGCTGCGGCCTGTAAATTGATCATAAAGTTGAATCAACATCTCTGAAACAATTTCAACACAAACTGAAATGAATAACCTTCATGAAGGAAGGATTTTATCTCAGGACTGTTGGATTATATCAACATTTATTTTGGCTTGGTGCGCTGAACAAACTGAGCATGTTTTAGGTTAGGTTACTGTCAGGTGGTAATGCATTTACAAGCATAAATTACATTATGTTTTAGGTAACCTTCCCAAACCTTTTCAATAATACATGTGTGAACACTCTTAATATCTTAATGCTATAGAAACTGTTCAGCAGCCACTACAGTTCTGCAAATCCAGTTTAATGGGTTATAACATGTTAAATCACTGTATGGTCCTGGAAGTGGAGCTTGTGTTTGCATAGGGAAAACTGCACTGTAATCACTGTGGTTATGGGAACTAGAACAGACTGTAATAAGCCCCCTGTAAGTCCCTCAACAATTTTTAGCTAATGGAGGATGAAACAGCTAAATGAGTTTAAAGGAAACACTGGTGGCACCAATTGAAAACTTGACAGTTTGCAGGAGCAATGAGACAGCATGCGGTGTCCTCGGGGTAAATGTATAGACATGCAGGGGTTTTCAACTACATCTGTGCTCATGATTGGTTGAAGCAGTGAAGACTATTATGTCAGACTGTACTATATGTTTGATAATCTGCAACCAATCATAAACTCATTGAATAGTCACTGTAAGAGTTAGACTAATATTCTCAATGAACCACAAATAAAACTTTGAGGCAGATTCTGTTTGTCAAAAACCTGTGATTGACATGGATTGATCTACTCATGAGTCTTTGACCCTCAGATCTCATAATCTGAACGCTCATTGGGAGGGGAGTGAAGCACCTGACTTTGGGGAGGAAGAAGAAAGAGAGAGAGAGAGAGAAAGAGAGAGAGAGAAATGATAGAAAGAGGAAAAGATAAAGAGGAGAAAGACGGAATCAAAGCCAGTTACCCCACTCCCTGGTTTCCCTCTATGCGCATCATGATCTCATCACTGGGTCTGACTTGGGAATAGTACTGTGCGATAACTCTTTGTGAAGCTGCTTTTTCACAAGATTTAAAGTGTACCCATTAAAGCTTGAGAGCCGACATAGACCCAGCTTCAAACTGTCAGCAGCTCTTTGTTATGGCATATGGTAATACAATCACCAACAAGGAAAGCAGCAGTAAAACAAGGAATAAAACAATGAACAAATCAAGTGGATGGTTAGTTGTCATGGAGAGAAACTGTTACATGTAATAATGGAAATTCAAAGAGTATATTTTTAAGCCAAGGTGATGATAACTGGAGAAAGCCAATTGCTAAGCTGCTGCCATTTAGTAGGCAAGCCTACATTTATCAAATGACATGACAAATCCAGGATGTCCATTACCTGGCAACAAGCATTTATCACACTGATGAAAAGGATTATGGCTATTAAAGTCTGACTGGCAGAAGGCATGGGCCCTGTTATGGATTTAGTCATTTGCTGCTGCAGTATGGTAAGAGATGAGGGTAGCGATGAAGCTTATTGTACAGTATAACAGTGGTACCTGAAGGCATTTATTACATTCTTTCTTGAATAGAGGGGGACACTGTGGGGACAGTAAGAAGACAGGGAGTGAAGAACAGTTCCCTGGTTGGGTTACATTTTTAGACAAAACTTTATCGCAGATGATCTAATGTTCAATGTTTAACTTCATGCAAACAATGAGACAAGTGGTAAAACATTTGAATAAGAATATGTTTAGCACACTTAAAAAAGAAAAAGAAACTCTCAAATTAACAAATGTCATCTGTATGCCTCCGCTTACCAGGCAAGTTGCAGTTTACATCCACATCTGTCCAGACTCATAATATATGTAGTAAAGATTTTCAATAAAAGGTTTCAAGCATATGTTGTCATAATTAGCATATGGAATCTTAGGCTATCGCCAAAAATGTGATTTGTGAGGTCAGTGACCTATGACCATTAAACTCTAATCAGTTCATCCTTGAGTCAAAGTGAACGTTTGTGCCAATTTTGAAGAAATTCCCTCAAGGCGTTAGTGAGATATCGCGTTCGTGAGAATGGATGGACAACCCGAAAACGCCACGGTTGTCGCCGGCACAGAGGAATAAAAAGAAGTCCTTACCGATTTCTGTTGAATTGGCGGGTGATGTTAAGAGAGCTGGAGCCGGTTTTGTAGTGTCCAGCAGAACCAAATCCATTCACAAAGCTGCTGTTGGGGAACGGAGCCTGCACAAGGAAAAAAGGCAGAATTAACAAAACCTATTTCATGCAGTTATTTACTCAGAGCCTCCCACAAAGATGTGAAAATAATTTTGAAGTATTATTTCCTCTGTAAGTTTGCTCTGGATGCTTAACTGCTTTGGAAAAATACAGAATATTGAGACCAACTTCTTATGCAAAATATTGTGTGTTAATGTCTACAGACGAAGGACTCATTTGAATTCACTCAACGGACTTCCCTACAGACACCACAACAAACAAGGCGGTGATGACTAATAAACAATACTGCAGGTGTTTTGGTTTTTTTTTGTGAGATGAGACACCAACTACTGCTGGCGCACAACATGTGGTTTTTTAGGTCAATTTCTTGCATCAGATTTATGTATTGAATTCTGACTATGCACAGAGACAAAATCAACTGCAACTGCAGGAACACGACGGGTGGATTTCAGAGCAGGTTTGTGTAGCTGCGTAACCGTGTTGAGTACAGTGTGTCTCACCAGAGGAGTTTCAAAATATGGTGTGGGCGATGGCGTCCAGGTGGGGGGTACGATGCCGTAGACTGGGTACTGCTGCTGGGGGTAGACGTGCTGCATGTAGAGCGGGGAGCTGTACTGGGACTGGCTCTGGGACTGCTGAGCGTACAGGGTGCTGTCCATGCTACGGTAGCCATTCTTTGCAAAGAATGTGTTGATGGCCTTTATCCTGGCCTATCAGTGGCAAAGAAGAAAGACAACGTTTAAAATGAGGAAAATGACATGACAAACAGGTGTTTCCAAACGGACAATAGGAGTTTTAATTTGACTCACCATGATGGGTTTTCCCTGAAATGTTTTGACTTCCTCTCTCAAATACTTGTACGCCTGGGGGAGCGTAAGAGAGAATCATAAGGCGATTCGCGGTGCAACATTTCAAGAGAAAACTCCTGACAATGTGACAGAAAATGAAATTTGAGCGGCAGTACCTGTTGAGCATCCGTGTCTGATTGGAATGTGATGTACCAGTTGTTGTTGTGTGCAAACTCAACACTTATCACCTTTGGACAGTTGTCATTTTTGAACAGTGACTCCACTTCCTGTGAATTAGACAAACAAAAGTCTCACACTTTACCTAAACAACGATTTGATGATTCCAAACGCATTCGGTTTTCACCGTCTTTACCTCAACAGGTGTGGTTTCGGGGACCTCCCTCAGGATGATAATGCAGCGCTTGTGATTAGGACGCACTTTCTCCCCTTTCTCGTCCACTTGTACCATAGGAGAGGCTGAGGGAAATTCATGGTGTTAAAATCTGGATGCAGCACAGATGTATGCAACTCGTTTAACATGCACCATTCTGAACTTTTCACTTACATCTCAACACATCCAGGATGAGGTCCATGTCAGTGGTGAGGACCTTGATGCCCTCCATGCTAGCTATAGTCCAAATGGGGACAAACTGGTCACTGTCCATCTGGGACATCAGGTACAAATCCTTCGAGAGGTTTTCTCTAAACACACACAAATACATGGAGATTAGCCTTCTCTTGACTTGGAAAATAAAAAGTCCACTCAAATTCCAGTGATTCAAGGTACTTTGAGTGCTTTGCCTAATACCTTGAGAAATAAAATTCCAGCTCTTTCTTCAGAGAGTCTCGTAGATTCTCAGAGGAAATCGGCTGTTCTTCAGCTTTGGAATCCCCTGGGAACCAAAAACAAGTTGAAGTGAAAGACGTAAGGCTTTACCAGACAGGGAAGACCTGATGAAAGATGCAGTTGAGTTGCATTGTGGGTAGTGTAGGAGCCAGTGTTTCTGGAGTTTGACCTTTTGAGGGAATGGTCTTTTGTGAGGTCACAACTCGTCTGAGCGGGTCAAACAAGGGTAAATGTGTGTTGATTACACCAAGGTCAGACACAGGGTTTGTTTGCGTGGTACATGAAAGTGAAGTTGAGCCATGTGGCATAGAGAGCCAGCAGTCTGCAGGTTTTCATTCATTTCAACTAAAGACCTCCTGCCGAGGTGATCAGTCAGTAGGAAAAACCAAGACTGTTTAAGGTATTACAGTAAACCTTAAAGTTGTGCTCAAACTTTAGATTATTAAAAAATGAATCAATGTATTGAAAACCAAATAATCCTGAGTTGCAGCCACAGCTGGTGTGTGGAGACGACTGCATGTGATGTGACGTGACTGACCTGAGGTCCCTGTAGTGGACTCGGCGGGGGAAAAGCCCAACTCTGGAGGGTCCATTCCATTTACTGCTATCTCAGCTGTTGCTGTGGAGCTGCTGTCATCCAGGGCTGTGAATCCCACAGTGTACTGCTTGCACCCAGCAGACGAAGGCTCAGAATAACCTGCGCACAAGGTAAAGAGTTTCATTCAGAACCAACGGACCGCCCAATTTCTGGACCTGCTTCACCTCGCCTGTTTTCAAAGTCCATCCATACATTTCCATAGTGCTGTGGTTGTAAATTAATCAAGTTTAGATGTTTGTAGATGTTGTCAAGGAAAGCATAAAAACTAAAAAAAAAAATTAAATAAAAAAATCAAGATCTTAAGGCAAAATTTCATTATAGCATGAGAATAACTGTTACAGCAGGTGTCAAATGGGAAAAAAGTTAGTATTTATATCAATAGACATGGATATGATAATGTCCACTTTTCCAAAAGACATAGTTTTTTCGCACTTCAAAGCTGTAAATTGTAATAAAATAAGTTAGGACTTTTTAATGGATATTGAATTCGGCTGATAGAAGTGTATCTCACCCTCACTCATGTCTGAGGGGGGCCAATGAGGGCTGTTGGTAACAGCCTCGCTGGGGGCCACAGGCATCTCCTGCCACACCTTGGCATTTGGGTTCAAACCGGCGCCCTTAGAGGTGACCTTCAGGGTAAAAACAGCAGGATCAGGAGAGCACAACTCATATCAGCAAGATCAGAATTATGTTTGCATTTTCGCTCAAACATTTCAAACATACACAGGGACAAGGAAAATTGCAGATAATATTGTGCATGTAAAGCTGTCAGTTATCTACATCAGACTGCTGCAGTTTGACAGTTTATTTATATCTGAATAGCCCTGAATGTGATTAATATGCTGCATCTACAGTTTAGACCTACACTACGCTGCGTATCATGTATTTAATTTTCACACTGATTTACCTCAGATTTGCTATATCCTCTCTGCTTGGCATTTTACTCAATCCCAGACTGTTGTCAGAAGTTTTTGAAAAAAGTCTGAGCTGTTAAGTAGGAAGTACCAAGCATCTTCAATTTCTTAAAATTAACAAAATAGCTATTATGTGAGATTCAATGGCTATAGGAGAACTATGGCTATCAAGGTGAAAACCTGAGGGCAACTTAATAACCTCATGTAATTACAGCAATTGACTTGGAAAATCAATAAACAATAAGACATTAAGTCACTTAATGGCAAGTATATTAATCTCACAATAAAACTAAAACAATAACCAGTTAATATTTAAATTGTTACACTTATGTGAACAGCATCAAATGCAAATCATCTCCCTCAAGTACTGAGAGTTTGTCTAGAACTCAAGATCAAATTTTACCTTTTGTTTTAAAGTAAACATTACATCTGTTCTGCATGTGCGATGGCACGTCTGCTTTAACAAAGCCAGCAACATACATGAAAAAAAAAAAAAAAATCAGACGGTTTAACAAGGAAACTGTGGTCCCCTACAAAGTGCCATGGGTTACTGAGAGCACAACGGTTATAGCCAACCATCACCACACGTTCTGACTTGACCAATTACTTTAACCTTATATTGTGGGGGCGCTGAATGAAATCACCTGGCGTACTGTTGTAGTGGATGGCGGGAACACCTGCATACCACTGGGCTTCCATGGCAAATAATTGGAAAACAGAGAAGTACAATGAAAAGTGCCTACATAGGGCCCCATGATCCCCTGTTAACAAAAGAGGCTATTACCCTGTTAGCTTCAAGGAGGAGAATGATTATTAAGGCTTTGTCTAACCAAAATGTCTGTAGTAATAAAACATGGATACAACTGAGTAAAACAACCAACTAACATAATGCTGAGAGTATTTTATGTTACTTTCAACAACATTTTACATTTTTGTTGTGCATTATTCAACGATTTGCTTGGTCTCTATATCAGAGGAGCTGTGGACTGGCAGGAGAAATCCTGACCCTGCAAAGATCTGTGGCCAAGAATAGATCACGTACAGTACATATTAAAGAGGCACATAGAAACTGATGGGAACTAACTGTGGATTGTGTTTTTATACTAAAAGGGATGCTTTAATTTTGAAACGTCAGTAACTATCAAATGTACCAGCTCCTTCTTTTGACATTGTCACTCTCCACCTGCTAATAGATCCACTCCCTTTTTTTTGCAAAAGCACCGGGCCTGACAAGAACAGCTGCCAGTCACAATACGCCTGAAGTCACCTCTCTTCACCAGCTAGACAAGAAAGGATGTGTCCAATGGTTAGGCCTCCGTATCATTCAAATGAGCACGAACATTTATGCGCCGTGCAACTTGACACATGGTTACAATGCATGCTTCTGTGTTACAGGCCGTAGCAAGCCAAGTAATGTCAGCTGACTGCGCTGCGCAGCACAGGCCAGGTATTTGCAACGCATGTCACTGCGCTAGCTAGGTTAGCTAGCAGCGCGATTAGCTAACCGATAACAGGCTGAATGAACGTTCATCCTTCGGCCAATAACTGAAGCATCGATCACGTACAGATTTGAAAAAAAACAACAACTCATCCCATACTTGCACTGGCACTGACGTCCCTCTACAGCTGTATCATAACTTAACTAATAAGCTAATGATTACTCAGCAAACTACTTAATGAGCTTGCTGGTTACAGTAGCTAAGCTAACGTTAGCCATGTATCTGAAGGAGCTGCAGTGGAGATCCGGCTGATGGCGAGCGACTCAAATAATCTGCCTGCAAGTTAGTAGTTGTGCAAGTGCTGCCGTATGTCCTGTGTTTTTGTTTGATAATCAACATCACCTCACGATTAACCGCTATCAGAAAGTGATTACGCAAATAGTCACAAAGTCGAACCCGTGCCGAGACTTACTATCTTTAATCATGCCTTGTTTGGGTTAAATTTAGCTGCTGCTTAATAAATATCGCTGCTCACGTTTGGGGGCGGGGGGGGCGGGGGGCGTTCTGTGCTAACAGGTTTCCACTGAGCGGCAGTCGCTTAGCCAGTTAGCGTTAGCTCGGTAGCTAAAGAAGGCCTCACTCACCATGCCGCCTGACCCTCCCTCGCTCCCCAGCGGAGCCTCGTCCTTCCCACCGGTCTTCGGTCCCGGATCAGCCTCCTCCTGCAGCAGCGGCGGCTCCCCGCTCTGGTCTGAACTCATCAGCCGCTCCTGACTCACTTCCACCCCGTCGCGTTCTCCCGGCCCCCGCCTGCCACCACCACCTCCTCTTTCGGAAACACCGGCTGTATTCAGCAGTCAGTCTGGTCTTCTCCAGTCGGACTGGATCGGCCAGCAGCGCACTCAAACTAGCTACTAGCTAGCTAACCGGCTAGCAGGTACGCTACAGAAGGAGGCTAGCGACCTAGCGTGCTATGAATCAACGAAGCGGGCTAACGGTAGCTAGCTCAATGAATCAAACCTGCACGCCGAGACACTAATGATACAAGCGATGCCAAACCATGACTCTTCTTACACTACAGTCCCCGCTGGCGTTTCACCGAATATTACACCACACACCGGGTTCGTGAGGCGCATTCCTAACCGGGCGACCGGAGCGGACACTGGGGACACGCACCTCTCCTCAGCGCAGGCACACAGTCCGCCGACGTCCCGGCTGCCACCGCGAGTTCTCGGTGACCTCTGCAGAAACCATTTCCTTTTCCTTTTCCTTTTCCGGACCCGCACTGTAGTTTTCCGCAGGATTTTAGTTGTGGATTGTAGTTGTACTGCAGCCTTTAACCCAAATTTTACGTGCTGTGGATAACCGTAGTCTGTTTTAGCGATGAGTAACTTTGAGTACATACTTTTGTTTAATGCTGAATAATACATAGAGGATTTTGAGACAGCCAATTAAATGCACAATTACGTTAAGAATTTTTTTTATTGAAGATTACATCCAAACTTAGTCTGTGCATCCAAAAAACCTTTGTTTAATTTCTAAATAAAAAACAAACAAACCATGTTTGTGCAATATACCTGTAAGAAACAAACAGATCAAAATATCAAAAACATCCTCCTTCTTGTTATACCTAAAAATCCTTCAAGAAAAATGTCAATAACTATAAATAGGCTACTCCATCTGTTTTGTTGTGTTATGCATTTAGGGAATTAATATATACAGAACAGAAAGTTTTAGCCACTAAAAGTAAAGTGAGGATAAGTCAATCAAAGTGCAATAAACAGAGAAAAACATAAATTAAATAATTATTTGGTGTGATCCCCCTTTGCCTTTCAAACTGTGCCAGTTCTGCTTGGTACACAGTTTTTCATGGTACTTGGCAGGTAGGTTGTTAGAGAACTGTGGATTAAGGCCGCCTCAGTGTCACCTGTCTCTTCATGTAATCTCAGACTGACTCTATGATGGAGACTTCAGGGCTCTGTGGAGGCCAGAATATCTGTCACAGGACTCCTTGATTTTATGTTGAATTTAGTTCTTTGACTCTGGCTGATGATGATGGACAAGAAGCTAATCAATAACGTTCAAAAATCTTTTTTTTTTTTTTTTTTTTACAATACATTATATGTTGCAGTGAAGTCTTTGTTTGTGTGCTCAGTAGTAACAATAGAAAAAGTTTTTCTCATCTGTTTGAGTTAATACACTGGCACCATACTAATGATCATGAGTGGTGTTCAGTGATACCAGCAGGTTTAATGAATGGTCTGTGACATCTTCATTGGCAACAGAAAGGAAGAGCTGTGATTTAATCACTTTTTGTCCCGCTTGAGATGCAATTAAGAACATCTGATAAGCCACTGAAAACACTTCAATTTAGATAGATAGAAACGCTCCACAGTTAATGTTCCCTCCAAAATAAAGAAAACATGTTTATAAATGAAGAAAATTATGAGTCAATGACTGAAAAATTAATTAATAATCACAGATATTGTGATGTGTTTCATCTGCTGACTCACAGTAAGTCCAGTCACCTTTGATACTTCTAGATATAGCTGGACTTCCTGTGGCCTGGATGACTGAGAATCAACACAGACAATACTGTATGTTTTATATGTAATTTGGTGACAGGCTTTACAAGCTCTCAACTAAACACACCATGAGCTTGGTTTAAGTGAAACTGAGCAAAAATAATTAAAAAAAAATCCAGAATACTGAGAATTAGATCCGCCTAGTGATATACATTCATTTCATCAATCACATTCACATTCTTCATTTAACATAAATCAACAACACGGGACATATTTTTTGAAATGTATCTTTAATCTGCTTCTTAAGACCTTGCATCTTCTACAAAGTTAATTCACGAAAAGGTTTTTGAGAGTTGGAAATGCCACAAAACACTAAATTCAACGAAGAAGCACACATTCAGGATAAGAGAGTAAGACAGCAGCTCTTTTACCAAGGCATGTGGACAGGTAGTTGGGCAAGAAAGAAAAATTGTAATTGAACAGACAATTTGCCTTGCTCTATCCCTGTGCTCTGTGAGAGCAGACTGACTCTACTTCCCAAGAGGACTCCTCTTCTTGATCACATGCTCCATATCAGTGTGTTCGGATGTGTCTAATTTGATGTTGTACTTAGCCAGGATCTTCATGATGGGCCTAATCTTCAGCCACCACTCGGTCTTTGGGATGCGGTGCCTGCAGCAGACAAAGGGATCAGTCAAAGTCACTGTTCACCATCACACTTGTTACTTGTAGTGCAGTATGTCCTATGGAAAACATGTATCTTACTCAAAATCTGTGTCTCCCTTCAGTTCAGCAAGTGGCTGGAAGGTGAGCGCCCTCTTCCTCATGCCCAGCACACAGGCAGAGTCTGGTGTGTTAGCGAAGATACGGCCTGAAGGACAAAGGAAGTGAAACAGCTCGGTTAACACCAAGCAGCAACCTCCGAGGTCTGAAAAGTGAAGCCAACACAGAAGTACCAAAACTGCAGTTCTTCGAATGGCCGCTTTAGTCTGGCTCCAACAGTGAGTCAGTCCCCATAAACTTGATGTGCATTAATATGTAAGTAGGATTTACTTTTTGTTTTTTGTTTTTTACTTTTCTAGGTTTAGTAAATTTTAACTACTGTCTGGTAGTTTGATACATCATCATATTTCATTAGCCATAGTTCTGGTTATAATACAGGACATAATACTGCCTCTCAGCAGCACTACTTCTTCAAGGTAGACCGGACACTGCATTTACTCTCTATCGGAAAGTGACGAGACGTTCTGGCCAGCTCAGGGCTAGCTGGTTAGCATGCTAGCTTCAGTAGAAGAAAAGAAGTGATAGAAATAGAAGCAAAACAAGAGTTAACGTTGGCGTTGCTGTCCACTGTTGGAGGCACTGCTCTTGGCGAGTAAAGGAATGAAGTTTGATGTTGAACTCACAACATTTCTTGTAGACTGGTAAGTAAACAGCTCTGGATGCTAACGTTGGTTATGTAGCAATAGCAAAAACTTACATATAGTTCCTTTAAGTTTAGCATTAGTAGCATATGAAGGAAAGTGAGCGCAAAATTTAGGTACAGTTGATAAACGCAGATACATTCCAGCACTGCCTGTTGGTATTATTATATAACATCCCAATGTGCAGCAGGAGAATTTGATTTTATCAACATACCATGCCTATAGCACTCCTTGAGTTTCTCAGTCAGCCACAGGACAGACTTGGCTCCCATTTTTGTGCCAAAGTTTCTGTCGAAGGGCGTTGGAGTGCCGCCCTGTAGACGAAAGACACATTTGTCAGCAATCACGTTTTAATGTAGAAAGCAGAAAAAGGAGAAAATCAGTCACTTTTTATTTGGAGGTGTTTCTACACAGACCTGCTGCATGTGCCCCAGAACATTCTTACGGCAGTCGAAGATACCTTTGCCCTCCTCTGAGTACAGGTTGAAGATGAAGTCGGTGGTGTAGTTGGAATTAGAGTTCTCGTTCCTATTGCAGAACGAACAGTGACAGATTATTCTACCGTTATCAGGACGGATATGAAGTTTTTCACAGCAGACATTTTGACTCATCACAGCAGTTAAAGAACAGGTGTTACTAATAACATTAATCAATGGCTCTGTTCTGTTCAAGTATCCCGGTAAGACAGTGACCTAAGACTCTGAGGCAGCTTGATGGAATTCAGCCATCGTTCATTTTATAATTTACAGCTGTGCTTGTCAGTGAAAATAACGTAGCGATAGTAGATAATCAAGTAGTTGTGTCCTGTAGATACAGAATGTGTTAAAATCCCCCGCGAGAGGTTATCTGTTTTTACATGGTGAAAAGGGCAAATTCTGAATTCATTATTTATGGGTTACGAAGTAAACGTTTGCCATTCCTACTTGTTAATTAGTCTCTGCTTAATAAATAAATGATTAAATGTTACCGGCAACATGTGTGTGTTAACTGGTTTTAATACTGTCCACTCCGTATCACTAAGTATTTACCCAGATGATGGGTATTTAAAAATTATTTATTTTTACAAAGGAGCAGTAACTACAGAAACAGTGAAGTTGATATAGAAATAAAATATATAAATGGTAAAACCTCACTTTTATGTGTTTTTTATTATTAATTACTGTTAAAAAAGCCTCACAAAATTAATAATTAATATATTAATTTGCTCCATTTGGAAAAGGAAACACAGTATCCACACATAAAATATGTTCTTGTTTTTTCTTAGCTCTCATACATTTGAACTAATTGTTTAGTAAGTACACTTTGAGCGTCTATATAAAGATGCTCCTTTCTACCTTCATTATGATTTAAGATTTAGCTATTGTGTTATTTATGTGGTTTAAAAAAAAAAAAAAACTCATTGATCTTGAACCATCAAAATATAATATAAAAACAAACTATTCCAGGAAACAGGTAAAATCTCACCAGCTAGCGTTAACCAGCCAGAGTACAGTTGGTGCAGTTTGTTTTTTGTACCTCTGTGTTTTAGTTCCTATGATGTTTTTTTGTTCTGGTCTTAACTCAGCTTTGACCACATATGTAATGACAGTGTAGCTCAATTCACATCAGCTGCCCTTCTGGGTCACACGTGAACAAAACCCACCTGAGGATCAAACCTCTCTTCACTGTTGTCTTCATCTTCGCCAGAAGATGCTCTACATTCACCTGTAGACCAAATCCACAATTCAAACACCCGCAACACGTCACTCCCCAAGCCACAGAAACGTTAAAAGCTGAAACCTGGTGACTGGAGAGGAAAACCAAAGAATCCAGCCGCCCACTGTCCATCAGTGGTTTTCTCCTCCAGTCAAGAGTTTTTGATCCTATGCACCCGTCACTACGACTTTAACATTGTCATTAAAATTATGACTTAAAATTTGAAAAAGTGGACAAACGGGTCCCGTTCTCGCAGGATTGGCTCACCTCCAGGTCTTTAATGTTGAATTTGTCCTCAAAGATGTAGGCAGCGTCAGCCCCGGCAGCCAGACCAGCCATGGTGGCCAGGTAGCCGCAGTAACCACCCATAGTCTCAACGATGAACACGCGGCGTTTAGTTCCTGCTGCAGACTGCTTGATCCTGTCACAGGTCTGCAGAGGAATATACTAGACAGGTTTAGCTCCTGATTGTTATATACATGTACGTGTGTGTGTGTGTGTGTGTGTTACAGCACTGACCGCGGTGATGGTGTTGAGGGCCGTGTCAGCGCCGATGCTGAAGTCGGAGCCAGGGACGTTGTTGGAGACGGTGGCAGGGATAACCACCATGGGAATGCACATCTCCTCATATTTCTCCCTGGCCTGAACCAGCTCCAGGCCTCCCACGTAGGCCTGCAACGGGGCACAAGGTGAAGATTCATTTGTTTGTGTCATATCACTTGTGAATTCATCACTGAGGCTGAGAGAAACATTTACACATGACTTCTGGTTTCATAGGAGAAGAATGGCTGTCCTGTTTTTACCTCAAATCCACCGATGATCACCAAAGCGTGGATGTTGAACTTGGCGATGTTCTGGCTGATTTCCTCCAGTATTTTAGCCGGCAGAGTTCTTTATTAAACAGAGACAAATAACGCCGTGAAGAGCTTGTAGTCTAATGACAGGTTTTTCTTTTCAATAAAGCAAAACAATAAGGATTTTTAGCTGATGTTTGATACCTCTTGGTGCCCAACATTGAGCCTCCCTTTCCAGTCCAACCACTAACTGCAGTCCAGGTGATGGGCTCAACCTGCAGTGGAAGAAACCATTAAAAACATACACCATTCACCATTAGTACTAATACCTGAAATATTGTGCCTGTTACAATAACTTGTCATAGTAATATTACAGTTATCAGTTGTGTTTTTATCATGTTTTTGGCCCCATTCATCAGTTTCAGTTTGATACATAGCAAGCTAAAGGCTAATTCAGTCTAGTCTAAACATTTACACATTATACATTGTTCTTGGATTCCTTGGCTCAGGATGACAAAACATATATTTTTTACAATTCATTCTCCAAATTTCATCAAATCTTAACAAAAGGGGGAAATGTGCAGCCACCTGTCCATGAGCCAGACCGTCAAAGCCGTCATGGACAGCCAACATGTTGTGACCCTGGATGAGGCCCATCCTGACTGCTGCACGGACTGCAGCGTTCATACCAGCACAGGGGGCGCCGATGTTCATGACGGCCACATTGATGTTACTCTGGCAGCAAGAGAAAGAGATTGTTGGACAAGAAGGTGTTGGTGTAAATATATATATATTTCGTTGTCTTAGTACGTGTACTCTGTGCAATGACAATAAAGTTGAATCTAATCTAATCTAATAACTCATTGGTTTGTTACAAAATGGATTGTCCTCACCTTAACATCTGGGGGGTTGATGTGAGCCAGAAGTTTGTATGTGTTCCAGTTGTTCTCGAAACTCCTGCAAATCATAAATACAGCGTGCTGGTTGCTCTGCGCTAAATTAAAATCAATCTTTTTCTTTTTAAAAATCTCAATGGTGATATCATGATCCCCTCCAGACATGTTTGAAGATTTTTTTTTTTTAATTCTTTGAATGCTTTGATATCTATTTGATTGAAAAATAGTTCAGTTACCTCTTTAAAACTTAAATAAACCTGCATCTACTCCCTCTCCAGAATCTTAAATACGCAAATATTATCAATTTCAAAACTTGAACAACTGGACAAATGATGTCTCCTACTTCACCAAAGTGTCCATTGTTAGTATATGTGCACCAGAGATTTCAAGTTACCACATCACCTTTCTGTTAGTTGTACACTGAACCATAATTAGCTTCCACATGAGTTAAATACAGCTTTAACAGAAGAAGTTTCTAATCTTTTCTAACCTTTAAAAATTCCCCCCTCCAGCAGATGAATGTGTTAACAGCCTTTTAGTGTCAAACATCATTCTGAACAATGAAGGCCAAACATTTGAGTGAAGTAAAAATGTGCAGAACACAATTTTAGTTGTAGGGGGGACTTCAACTTTTAGGTTGCACACTGCAATTTATTAATTTAATACAAAAAACATGATAAAAGTCTAATCATAATAATAATAATAATTTGATTGACACTGTCGTGGATCCTTGGTGCATCATGTTACACTCAAACACAATGTTTGCTGGATCAGTTGAATTGTTCATTCCTATCATACTAATCTTAAGAGGAAAATACGTACTTTCCTCTGAGCTTGATAGCATCCTCGAATCTGCCCTCAGCCATGGCTGCAGTCACGTCTTTGGTCTGTCAAGGAAAGAGAGAGACAGAGAGTGTGAGAGGGAGAAAGATGGAGAAAGATGGAGAAATCCCTTCCTGTAATGTCAGGAACAAAGAAGAGCAAAACACGAAGAAAGTACAGAAAGTGAAATCTTCACACCAGGTTGAAAAATATTTGGACGCACCACTTGCACACACTCCATGAGCGGCAGTCTGACCGCCTGGTTCCCGGACAAGCTGACCACACAGGCAGGAGTGTCTGGAGTGGCCTCCAGCAGCGCCATCACGGCCTCCACTCCCATCCTGCTGCCCTGGACGACACACACACACACACACACACACACACACACACACACACACACACACACACACACACACAGTCAGATCATTAGGCGTGTGTGAGGAGACGCAGAGTCAGAAATGTAGGCTGTTCTTTACAGCATCTATCGCTCACCAGGACTCTGTCGAAGGCGGAGGGTGTGCCGCCTCTCTGTACGTGTCCTAGAGTAGTGGTGCGAGTGTCGAAGCCGAGCCTGTCAGTCACCAGCTAAGGAACAGCAAAGCAATCTGTCAGTATGTGATATTGTCTGTGGTACTTGTAGTGTTGTCTCTCACTGATATCATGAGGAAGTGCTTGCCTTTTTAATCTGTTCAGATGTAATCGGTTTGCCTTCTCTGGACATCGCACCCTCAGCTACAATGATCACATTCAGACGAGAACCTCGGGCCCTTTGCTGAAAGAATAATCAAAGGAAATAAAAAAATGCGGTTGTGCATTCTGACTGACATGTGTACAGAGATGTTGTTGGCAGGCTTCTCCATCTGCAGATAAAGACACACATACGTCTGTCAGCCTCCTGCACAAGTGGTCCTCCCAGCCCTCATCTGGTGGCATCTCAGGAATGAACACCCAGTCGGCGCCACAGGCCAGAGCCGTCACCAGGGCCAGGTACCTGCAGCCAAGATAAAACCCATGTACCAGCTGTATCTGTAGATGATTCAGGTTTACGTCTGGAAAAAGGTACAGTTTAAACCTTTCTGACAAACTTCTCTGTTGGACCATGGACTTGCCCACCTGCAGTTAACAAAGCTGATTTAATTTCCGCCCATAATAACCAGGTATCCCTGGAGCTTCTGGCACTCACTGAGATCTGGATCAATCCTGAAACCACTGCTACCCCGAATGTGCTCTCTACTAACTACACATTCGCCCACACTTCCTGTCTTTTGTTTCACTGTTTACATCCCGGAGCTGCTGTCCATCCCGCCACCGCTGTTTCATTCTGCCACAACCTCAGCAACTTGTCTCCCACCCGCTTTTCCTCCATGGTCACCTACGCTCTGCCCCCAATTAGCACATTTTCCTCATGATGCCACAGCATCTCTGGATAACCTGTATCCTCTATCCACTAAACCTGCCTCACCCATAGCAGACTGACACCATCCAAAAGCCGCGTACTGGTCTGCTGAGAGAAAATGGCATAAAATCAGCGACCCCGCTGACCTCAAGGGTTATCAGTCACTCCTATCCTCCCTCTCCTGCAGCATCAGTGCTGCCAAAACAACTTTTTACCTTGATAACATCAGCAGGACGACAGACATTCTGAAACAATTTTTCCACCTTCAAAACTTTAGTCCTCCGCCACCACATGCAAATCTCTCAGCCAATATCTTTGCTTCCTTCTTTACTGAAAGTTGTAAATTCTCTGAACCTGTCAGAGACAACCAGTTTCCCACATCGCTCTCATGTCCTTCTCAGTAATTCACCACCTCCCTCACTCAACCCTCTGGCTCAGTAAAAGGCTCAGAACAAAGTGTAACATGTAGTGGTCCTACCACGTCCTTCCCAGCCTCCCCAGGTTGAGGACATGTTCTCTGACAGGTAGCTGCCCTACTACATGTGCACTAGACCCCATTCCCACAAACATCCTCCAAGCCATATCTCCCACCATTGTGCCAGTAATAACGCATGTGATAAATGCTTCACTGCATTCAAACAGGCTCGGATAACTCCCCAGGCACCACATTCAAACAGGCTTGGGTAACTGCTCTGCTCCTCACTTGACCCTGCTCAAGTGGAGAACTTTCGCCCGGGCTCACTACTTCCATTTGTATCTAAGTGTATAGAAAGGGCAGTTTTCAAGCAGAATTTCGTCTCATGGAAAAACCTCCTTCATCCAAATCAGTCAGACTTTAAGAACGGCCACTCCACTGAAACTGAAACAGCTCTAGTGTCTGTGACAGAAGCCCTAAGGGCGGCTAGAGCTGCAGCTCAGTCCTCAGTTCTTGCTGGACCTATCAGCAGCCTTTGATACGGTGATCCACTGCTATCTGTATTCATATCGGCATCTCGGGCAATGTGCTTTCTTGATTTAAATCCTATGTTAAGGGGTGCTCCTTCAGTGCGTCATGGTGGATATGTCATCCAAGACAAAATCACCTCTTCATCTCTTCATCTCTTACCCCAACCAAGGTCACGAGAAACCTGGGTGCCATGTTTGATGATCAGCTATCCTTCTCTTACCATGTTGCATCTGTCTCCTGGTCATGTTGCTTTGCTCTATACAACATAAGTCAGGCCTTACCTGACTCATACGACTCTCAACTCCTGATCCAAGCCATGGTTATCTCTCACCTCAACTGCTGCAATGCCATCCTAGCAGGCCTCCCTTCATGCACAGTGAAACCCTTACAGTCCAGACTGTTCTCCTTTGTGGCTCCCCAGTGGTGGAACAATCTACCAAATGCTGTCATAGCAGGGGCATCTCCATCAAGACTCATCTCTTGTCTAACTAGCTTAACTAGCGCTTACTATCCACTTTCAGTGCACTTCTTTACGTGACCTCCTTGCACTTATTGAATAGATAGTGCTAACGCCAAAGTCTTCTGCAGCACTGAAGCTTTAGTATTGTTCCTCACTTATACGTCACTTTGGATAAAGATTTCTGACAAATAAGTAAATGCAAATGTAAATGGAATTTTCTGAAATAAAAAAAATGCATGGAGACATTATGTAAATCAGTGAATTAGTATGATATTATTCATTAAAAGGAACTTTTTAAAAATGTTTTTAAAAAAGTTTCTCTGACTTTTTTTGCCTGTACTGTCACGGCAAGTGAACAATGCAAATAACAATTACTTTTATTTGATACATGCTGAAATAATCACTAGTGATCTGATTTTGTTTGGCATTTTATGATCAAATACATATCGTAGCATGGATAATAGTACAATAGGCAATCACATTGTATGTTAATTACATACACACACAGATTTGTCCCCCTCGGTACACAACACACACACAAATATACCAAACACACCAGGTACTGACCCACAGTGTCTGCCCATCAC
This sequence comes from Seriola lalandi dorsalis, assembly GCF_002814215.2. Classification (NCBI taxonomy): domain Eukaryota; kingdom Metazoa; phylum Chordata; class Actinopteri; order Carangiformes; family Carangidae; genus Seriola; species Seriola lalandi. Next base: position 4,757,570 of record NW_019525414.1, on the reverse strand, counting down.
TTCCAGGATGAACGTCCTCTGGTGGCTGTGGATGAACATATTTTACAGGTAAGAAAGTAGGGTAATAAGTTTGCCCTGCAAAAATATCCATTTCATGATACACATTTAAACATCTGTGTATTCTGGGTGTACACTCTCATACAGACTATACCTTTCTAAATCCATGAAGCAAACTGCTTCAGTGAGACTGTATCTGGCCTGATGCTGCATAGTGTTAGTTTGCATAAGAAATGTGACGCATTGTTTCACACTCTAATGTTTTTCTACCTGTCTTCTGTTCTTTTCTGTTGCTACGATCCCACCTGAACTAATATGTAATTTCTCCATCACTAAGCACATGGTGGGGGTGGGTTGAGTGTGTGTGTGTGTGTGTGTGTGTGTGTGTGTAGGGGGGTGCACAGTGATGTCTGACCTCTGTGCTGTTGTGGTGATGGCATCCACCACCTCGATGATGCGGTGCAGGGCGGAGTCAGTGCCGATGGTCATGTCAGTGCCACAGAAGTCATTGTCGATGGAGCCGACCATGCCGACAATGTTCAGGTGGGAAGATTTCTTGGCTTCTGCATCTGTAATCCTTCCTACAGACGATTTGAAAATAGATGTTTTATTGGTTAATGAAAATAAATTAAATGTATAATACCTACAATTAGTTTTATAGTTGTTCTGTCCTTAAAACATTTCTTCTTCACATAGAAGTTTTTTTTCTCTTTTCCTCTTCTTTTCTGTTCTCAGAGGCATTATTCATGGCAGAAATGAGCTGTGGCCCCCCACTGACCGCAGTAATTTGGTTAAATACAAATTCATTTCATGGTATTTATTATATACATTTTGAAACAGAGCCTGTACAAGGCAGGTTATAATTCAGGATCCACTTCAGAGCTGTCATCTGCTTAGTGGAGCAATTAATCAAATCCCTTGTTTGGTAACGAGGTATGTTTTATTCACCTCATCTTGAAGTTTCTTTTGGGGAGTTTTTCATTATCAAATTCGAGGGTCTAAGGACAGAGGGTGCCTGTACAGATTGTAAAGCCCCTTGGGGCAAATTCTTAAAGTGTGATATTAGGCTGTATAAATAAATCTGACTTCTTCATAATCCTTAAGATTTCAGCTTTCCAGGGGTTTGATTACAACTCGCCCATTTTCTGTACTTACGAATACTTACCTGACTTCTCTGGAGATTCTCTACTGCACTATATGTCTTGTATTTGGCGTCTTCACGTTTTGTTGACTGTGTAAAGTAGATCCACACTAAGGCACCGCAAGCCTCTTTACCGCATTACGGCATATCACAAAGCACATGTGCAAAAAAAATTAAAAATAACGGAACGACTCAACCAAACATTTTGTGTCCCTAGCTGCTTCCTAGACAGAACGGTTACAAGGAGAGAGACACAAACACACACACCGCTCTCTAATTATAGTAATAGGATTCTGGCGGCAGCAAAAACTCATTAGCAGCTGCTTTGTCAGAAATGCAACAGAAGGGCAAGTGTATTATCTGTTTACAGTGCAGCCAAACAAACTAATGTGGTATATGTACAGGTAGGTAATAAGAAAAAGAAGGAAATAAGAAAACTCTTCCACTAATGATGAAATCTACTAGATAGAGAGCTAGTGTTGATAATTACAGTAATAGTATCAAAAATGGGGTGTGAGTTAATGAACATCTGAAGGATTATTCTAAGGATTATAACTAGAGGTTGACCTGACCTTCACTCTTGTGATATCAGTAACAGCAATGTGGTTAAGGTCAGGCAACCAATTCACACTCACTATTGATAGCATACGGGAAACAAACAGTATTAAAGTCTGACATTTTGTTGCTCCAATCCATCTTTAAGTGACGGACTAGAAAAGAAACTCAGGCAGACATTTTGACGGACACAGTTGTGCAGACACAGCACTATGTTTTTTCTCTTTACCAGCTTTGACCAGGTCAACCAGCAGTCCGCTCCACTCAGTCCTGAACTGGTTGGCTCCGGTCAGACTACCGTCACCTCCGATCACACACAGGTTGGTGATGCCCAGCTTCACCAGGTTGAGGGCAGCCTTCATACGACCCTCCCTCTCTCTGAAGTCCTTGCAGCGGGCACTGCCGATAACTGTACCTCCCTAACATGTGAAGAGAAGAAGCTGTTTTTATCACAGTTACTCATACACCAAGATTATCTGGCTGTGGAGGAAGAAAAATGTAACATTTAACCCCACAATGTTTTCAATAGAAGTTCTCCAATAGCCTGTTACCCCTTAAATACAAATCTCTACGGAGAAATGGGCATCAGGGCAGCTTTATGACACACATTAAGGTGCCTTGAAGGCTCATCACGGGGGGTTGCATCATGTTGAATAGGCACTGTAAAGATGATATCCTAGGATGGCCCATGCCCACTCCATTGCTCACTTTCACACACTTCATGAATCTAAGCATGTCATGTCTTCTCCACTGCCAGGCCGCTTAATTTAGACAACAGAGATGACAACGATGTTATTGCACCGCCATCATCCCTCGGTCACAGGACCAGGTCAGCCATTTAATATCATCACTCAGAAAACAGTCTCTCATGTTATCAGAGCTCATGGAGACCTGGAGGAAACTCTTTACTCCCAGTGGGGTAAGTGCCGGAAAGGCTAAAGGGTCAGTTTACCCAAATTATGAAAAAGTAGATGGGAGAGGGGACTGGGAATGTTGAAAAATAAAATAAAAGATGGGGAGATTTGTAATTATGCTTTTATATTGTAACAGTAAAGAAATTAAAACTATATTCATGGCTAAGCAGCAGTGAAGTTAAGTGAAAAATCTATTTGTTTATAATTTGGGTGAGCTGACCCTTTAATGACACAGGTCTGTCACATTTGAACATTTATCTAGATTTCAGTTTATCACTGTCTGTCTACATGGAAAAAAAAAAAAGAAAAGCGTGGCTAATGTGTATAAGTTGCGTTGTGTTGGTCTGTGCTTTGTTTACTGCACTTCACTCACCAGCTGAAGCATCATGGACACACTCTCCCACGTGGCCGGGCGAATGTTATCCCCTCCATCCACCAGGCCCTGGTATCCCTGCAGGACACGATAACATACACTGTGGTACAGATACAGTTACGCCTGATGGACTGGTTTAAATAAAGGTGTAACTTTGATAATATACGGACTCCTTCAGAAGTTTAAGAATTTATTTGTGATATTACGACACATCTGTGTAATGCGGCCTGTTCGCAGCCCTTACCTCGTGAACAAAGTAGACTTTGGCTCCGGTGTAAAGACCAACTCTGACTGTGGCTCTCACAGCGGCGTTCATACCTGACACACACCAATGACATGATGATGTTAATAACACACACATGATAATATTATCACGGCACATGTTGTGGATTATGTGTATAAGTACATCTGGTTGCTTTCTCACAATCCATTTTGTTTGCTTTAGCACAGTTATGGTCACAGACTCTCTCTCCACCTCCCCACACTCGTATCTGAGTTCGACTCATTTGCCGAAAAAAGAGACAAAACGATTAAAAAAGTCAAAGATGAATTCCACCGATAACATTTTCTTTTTCAAATTTTCAATAGATATATCGCGATAATATCATTAACGTGAATTCTTAAGGCCACGATAATCGATTAAAATGATATGAAATTAAAACTGATATCATCACTAATCACATGACAGTGTCAGATCCTACATAACACTTCCTGTCACAAGACTTACACCCATCTTGACCTTTAAGTGACCTATACATTGGAATCAGATGAGACAAAAATACCCTCAGGGAAAGGAGCTGAGGTTATGGGACTGTACGTCTTGTGTAGCATCTCGCCCTTAGCTGTCTGGCACACGAAAGGCCACGGTGTACGTTTGTGTTGTGGTAGGCTGGCAGATCTTGCAGCTCTTGTTTCAACAGACAGCAGCTGTGGATGGTGGGCGTTTCTCTCCTCCATACCAGAAAAAGGTCACAGCCACTAAAATTAGCCCCAAAGGTGAAATAAGGGAATGCACGAGGGGGACAAGGGGCAAATAAAACCTACACAAAGAGTCAGAGCCAGGTTTGGAGGGAAAGATGGAACAGCAATATGAATATGAGACATCGCCGAGTTGAGCTTCAAGTAGAGCTGACGGATTAATTGTCTATAGAAGCTGAACGTCAAATTATTAAATATAATTATCAACTGTCAAACTAGTCTGGAAAGAAAAACGTGTTTGAATTGTTATCTCAAAGAACTCTTAGATGAAGCTTGATTTGTACAGTTTCTTATCTTAATCGACTACACATTTTAGCCAACCGTGGGAGTTTATGGGCTTTGCCTGTCATTTATAAGGACATTAGGCAACTGCTCACGACTTCAAATAGGATTCAGACTCGTCATCCCCCGGCAGCTGGCCTTCGACTCTGCTACTCTTACATCTTGGAAAAATGTTGCATGCGCTTACTTAGGATGTCACGCAGTCAGAGCATTAACATGATACTTTATAAGTAGAGAGACCAGTGTTTCTACAGCTGGTTGGATCCAGTGTCGTTGTTGTGCTCAGACACATCAGCAGGGAAGATGCTTTTCCCCATTTTGCTGATTTTATGTTTTAACAGTTCAAACGTAAAGCAGAGATTGAAATTGTGCAGCCTCATCCTCTGCTTACCTTGGGCGTCTCCTCCTGACGTCAGCACGGCAATGGACCGTCCAAGCCCCATCTTTGTGGGGTCCGCGGTTGGATGGACATTCTGGGACATGTTGCCAGAGGAACCAGGCGGACAGGTTGGCGTGATGAAGGGAAAAGGAAAAGGAAAAGGAGAAAGACCAGAGGGCGGCTGCTCTTCCTTCACTCTCTACTTCTCAGGGGAGGCACGAGTGAAGGCGCAGGCTTTATAGACTACTGTTCCTAATCCTGCCCCGCGCCCCCTCCCGCTGACACCCTCCACCACGCACTCAACTCTACTAAATATACATCAGGTTCTGTAACCACCTGCAGTGGACAGTTACAAGCAGGGAAACACAATGCATGTGGCTCTAATGTGACAGGAAACAGTTTGAATCTGCTTCACATTAGTTGTTTCCAGCAAAGCAGCAAAATAATGGAAAAGGATTTTGAAAGAAAAATGGTCACTTCTTTGGTTCATTGTGTCACTTCTGCACATGAAATTAGCAGAAACTCAAAAGTTTCTGAAAGATGAATGAAGAATCCTGAACTCAAACGATGAGTCGATTGATCGATTAGTCAATCAACAAAACTGATCATTTATTAATCAAGTAATTTTCTCTTCTTCTTGCTTCTCTTTCTTTCATTTCATTGTGAATTGAATACCTTTCGCTATTTAATCAACAATTTGTAACACAACATGAGCTCACTGAATTCATCTCTTTGGTCTCAGGTCGTTATGTTTGACATTTAATCGCCGATTCAGCAGCAGGGTGTGTTTCACATGTAGAGCACTGTATGTAATGCGCTTCCAGAAAAAGGCGTGGACTCTACATCTGGCCCAGAGAAAATCTGACAAATGCAAGACAATATGGTATATCTTGTGTCATGCAGTAAAGATATATATACATATACAGATATATACATTTGACTATTAATTTCACAAAGTCATAGTGAAAAATAAAAACACTTATTACACTCTAAAGTTCTGAGAGCTCACGATAACAGTCAAATTGCTTGTTTAGTCCAAAGGTTCAATATACTTTGATAGATAAGATAGAATTTGATTAATTTGATCTGATATTTGAGGGGTTTGAACCAGCAAATATTTGGTTTTTCCCTCATAAATGACTTAAACATTTACATGATTATCACAAACCTTGATAGTTGATTTTCTGTTGATTGACTGCGTAACTGTTTCAGCACTCAACCTGACCTTCAGTCACGAGCGTGCTCCAACAACACTGAATCTTTTCCCAAAACACCACCAATAAATATCATGTCTTCTAATCCCGCCTGCCTGGTAAACATCCATATCTTTCAAACTAGTGTTTGACTCAGGGTTTCTGCAATAAAATTTCTCAAACACTTTTACATGTAATTTGGGAGTGTAAACTTGTCTACCTGTTTTGGGAAAAAGTACAGGAACACATAAGGAAGTGGGTCGGCTTGATGATACCTGTGTCGTCAAGACTGTGACTATTGGAGGACCAAACAGAACTGACCAATATATCAAAATAATTTTACAGTGATATAGGTAGGGGTCATCACAGCTGCCTGAGTGATCCTCAGATCATGGAAAACTTGTTTGTTAAAATCAATGATGAAGGTGAAAACTGAAAGAGGCCTTGGGACGTGTTTTTTGCTCATAGTATGAGTGAGACACTGTGATCTGGTTATATTACTTTAATTGCCATATGTTTGTTTCGGATTTAAGTATGTCTGTGTACCATGGGATTTGGAATATCTCATAATTAAAGATGATAATACTGTCTGTGTATATTGAAATACGTTAATAAAAAAGAGTACTGGCCCGATGTGTAAAATTGGTGAAGAACCCCTTGTCAACAGTTTCAAGAGCTGAAAGGAAAATCACAGATATCTTGCCAGTAACATATATACATTTATTATAAACACTGTACATTATGAATTTTAATCGTTTTCAATCCACAACAAGATTCTGGTTTTTAAAAAATTGCAAATAACTAATAACAATGTTCCTAATCTACGTGCGTGCTGTAGCTATAACACTGATGAAGTCTAGTGTCTTCATTGACCTTTTACAACATTTACTTTTCCCACATTTAGGTTTGGATTCATGTCATAAACATAATATGTAAGAGCTGTGCATCTACATTATGGACAAAGATGAGTGCCTTCAGTATAAAAGATGCCTCATTTAACACATATAACCTCTATTTTTTTGTTTTAGAAAGCATCTATTAAAAAGTAAAATCATAAACATTTGTAAGACAAACGGTTTGAAAAAAATGACACCAGTAGCGTTCTTTAGACCTGTGTTAAGGCTGGCAACAGCAGTGTTGGACAAACATCATCAGTTCCACTAGAGAAACTCTCAGTCATCAGTACAAGGGAGTAAGCTTATCCACTCTGGACTTTCACAGTAAAAACAAATACTGTACTTGTAGTGCAAATCATCTCTCCTGCAGTGGAGAGCTGTGTGGAGAGGAAGGACCAGAGGGGAGATCGAAGCCAATTGGAACAAATCTCTGGAAAAACAAAAGGAAAAGTTGGATTTGTATTAACTTGTGTATGTGTGTATATGTACAGAGAATATCTACGTATATGTTTTAAGTGCCATGTGCCGTTCAGGATGTCATTGTTACACTAACTGTGACAACTTGTAGGGCTGTGATACTGCACCGTGTTGCATCATATTGTGTCCAGAATTAAAAGGAAAAATTAAACCTTTTGGAAAATATGTTTATTTCCTAAATATACTAAAGCCTGCAGGCAGTTAGCTTAGCTTAGCAGACTTGGGGAAACAATTAGCCTGTCTCTGTCCAAAGGTAACAAAATGTGTCTACCAACAACTCTAAAACTCACTGGTTAACATGCATTGTTTGCTGAGTCTATGTAAAAACAACAAGTTATGTTACCTTCAGACAGAGATAGGCCAGCTGTTTCCCCCTGTCTCCAGTCTTTAGGGTTGGTGTGTGTGTTTCAACAAAAACTTAGTTCCTTTTATGATCACATGACATTTCTTCTAGCACCACACTCACCACACTCTAATGGTTGGGCTGCAATTAGAGCAGATTGTCGCCATTTTAATGTCTTCTGTTCAATCCTTTTGTGTTTTGGTTTGTCATTCAAGCTGTAGATTCTAGGGAGCACAAGGCTTCAGACATTTGTTCTTTGTTTCTAATTCTTTTGTTTTTTGTAACTTATAATAAATAACTGGAAAACTTTTGACCGGTAGTGTGTGTGTGTATATATATATAT